>NC_030681.2:40008315-40314492 GCF_000004195.4 Xenopus tropicalis | reverse complement strand
TTCTGAAATATTTTTGAGAGGGCTCTAAAGAATGCAACAATGGCTCGTAAATTTACATTTTTCTAAAATTGGAATTGATATATTAACGTGAGATTGATTTCATAATGTGGCTGCATGTGTGGCTATAAGGAAAACTAAACCAGATTCCCATGCTCTATATGACCACAGAGACAGACATGAGACTTCCCAAGTTATGCAGTTCATCACAATTTCTTTGTAACAGTCTCAGCTTCCTGTAAATATTTTCTGAGCCATCACATACAGGGAAACGTACAAGTTTTCAGGGCTGTGTTTTTCAGTTATTCATTATTCTTGGGATGTAGTTTGAATTCACTTTTGTAAATGCATCAAAATAATATTTACTTTAATCCAAAACAAAAAAGTCACCACTTTTTAACCTCTTCCTCACTGAGTTCTCAACCCCAAGCCCCGCACCTCTCCATACTTGGAGAAAATTATTATTATATCATAAAGTCAGCATATAGAATTACACACCTTGTAAATAAGGGATTGTATCGGCAAACAACGGGGTAACATCTGTTGTAAACAAGCCCACTGACCATCCATACATACAGACTGGCTTATTATTCCATGAAACATCCTTTTCTCACAGACTAGTGTAAACCAATGAACTCTTTATTAGTAACTGTAATTGGATGAGATTTTGTTTGCCATTGTATGACTTTTGATACTAATTGTTGATTGTATAATTAGAAGCTTGTAAATGTAACTCTTTGGATGAATGTAGATGTATAGGTCAGCCACCGCATTGATTACTTTTACAGGTATCGGACCCCTTATCCGGAAACCCATTATCCATTATGGAAAGACCATCTCCCATAGACTCCATTTTAAACAATTCACATTTTTAAAAATGGTTTCCTTTTTCTCTGTAATAATAAAACAGTACCTTGTACTTCATCCCAACTAAGATATAATGAATCCTTATTGGAGGCAAAACAATCCTTTTGGGCTTAATTACTGTTAATAATTTTTAGCAGACTTAAGGTAGGAAAATTATGGAAAGACCCCTTACCCAGAAAACCGCAGGTCACAAGCATAATGGATAAGAGGTCCCATAACTGTAATAATAAAACAGTACCTGTACTTGATCCCAACTAAGATAAAATTAATCCTTATTGGAGGCAAAACAATCCTATTGGGCTTAATTACTATTTAAATATTTTTTTAAGTAGACTTAAGGTAGAAGATCTGAATTACAGAAAGACTCCTTATCTGGAAAACCCCAGGTCTTGAGCATTCTGGATATTGGGTCCCATACCTTTACTAATTTTGTTTTTAAAAAAACACCGAATAAGGCACAATTATTTAGGGCATAGTAAGCTTTAAACATTGCCTCGGAATAAGTTTTCATATAAGAGCAATGTAACGTTACAGCAGTTGTTCATCAGACCCCGTGCCAGTGGAGCTTACACTTTAAAGTTCCTACCATATTCATACACACAGTAAGTTCAGTTCCATCAGGGCCAGTTAAGCTAAAGGGCCAATCATATTCTTTTGTTTCTGTGGCTTTTATTTTTTGACATCATGAAAAAAACACATTTTTGCCATTTGTTATGCATCAAAGTCACAGAAAACGCAAGTGTAAAAATACACCATCTAAAAGTAGGCAACCATTTAATTTCTTTAAATTGAAGAAAACAGGGAACTCAGACTTTAATAAACGTTATTTAAAAGGCAACTGTTCCTTTAATAAAATAACATTAGTATACCATTAACCGATTTAGGAAGGGCAACACAGTATATTTAGGTCACAAAGCAATGGAACATGGGGCCTGTATCCCAGAGGCCCTAACAAGATAACATTTACCCAGTGTTTGGCAGGTACCTGTTAGGAGAACAGCACTTTGTGCAGAGTCAACATTGGAAAGCTTTTAGGACATCTCTTCTTTCTGCATCTTATTCAGGCAAAGTTTCCTTCGGACTTGTCATGTTTACAAAAATGTCTACAGACAAAAAGGCAGGTTTCTTTGTTACTTTAGAGGGGAACATAATGCTTTGATCTGAATCTGAAGATGGAAGAGCTGCTTTTCAAGGCCACAAGGACCTAACAATTCCAAGGAACACATTGCACCAAGCTGCAAAAATGTTGGTATTTTACAGTATAGGTAAATGGTACTTTATGGCTGCCCAACACCAGCACCATGGCTCAGAGGTCAAATGGTCTTAAAGGGCCGTAGTAGGCAAAGGGGCTGTAAAAGAACATATAACAGCCCTCACTAGGTGGTGTTAGAAAAGAGGTTTGTAGGAAAAAACTCAGTCAAGGATTTGCAACCTGCAGTTATTGTTGGTCTATAACTCATATCATGTATGAATGCACACCTCATGGCTTTTTTTTTACTGCTATAATAGAAAGGACTAATATAAAGTTTAAAGTTGACTGACCTAGTGAAACTTATGAAAACATTTATTTTAATTGTTTTATTGATTTTGGCTGCCTAAATACTGGCTTCATGCTATGAGCTGCTTAGCATCTCCCTCACACACTGTATTTGTAGCCACTAAATTATCTGATGGATAGAGAAACACAGACCTCTGGGAAAAACCTGTCAGTTAGAGGCAAGGTGCGATTTGGATTTTTGTGTACATATCACCCCTCAGTAAATGATCATTAGTAGAATAATATGCTATGGGCTAAGTGCTTCAATTCAAGTACATAACTGGGGGATACTTCCTGTTGTCCATATTTATGTTGTAGTCTTGATTAACCTAGAAAGGGGCAAGGCTTACGCCACAGTGGTTGTTGTTAAATCTGGATCATGAATGTCAGGGAGTAACTGGGAATGACGAAGATGAAATAAAGTCATGGCTTATTCATTTACAAGGAATTTGTGTCATGCTTGCCATTTGCAGCTCCATTTTCCATTCTGTGGGTTAGACAGATACATTTGAGATACATACATAGAAAGAAAATATGATCAGTTAGAATGGTGTCGGCCAAGGATATAATTCAGCCTCGGTCAGAGACATTATCTAGGTATTTAGCAACAGCAATGCTTTAATCAGAGAAATCCAGAATAATAGTTCAGCTGGAGTTATAGCCAACTGCCTCTGTAATGTCTGCCACTGTGGAGAGGCCACCAAATGGGTTCTACAGAAGGGATCGTGTACTCTGACCCTGGATGCTTAGTGCCCATTTCAAAAGCATTTGAAACTGGGATAATCTAGTGCCTACAGTGGCATCACTACCGGGGTGCCCCCCTTGGAGCCATGATAAATCATATTGCAGGCAACAGGGCAGGGGGAAGTTTTTGGTGTGCGCGTCGGGAGGATGCCAGTTTGCGATTTCAGAGGGAAAAAAGGGTCTGGTGGGGGGTCCAGGTGCACAACCTGCATCTGGGCCCGTCCATGGCAAGTTACACCACTGAGTGCCAGGCTGAGTGCAACAATAGTGGGCTCACAAACCTGAAAACTAAAGGAGACTGCTACTGATACATTTTTGTTTTGTGTATTTTGTAAATGAACATCATCATACTTACAATACATTTGTCTCTCAAAGGCTAATTCAACTCAAGTTAATCCAGGCATTTTGTTTTTAAGTATGAACTTTTCTACCTCCCATCTGATAGATTTACTAACTGATTTACATTAGCTCTTTATTTATTTTAAAGGCCATTTTTAAAGATATCATTGACTGGGGAAATGAAGAAACAATAGAGATAGACCTTGGTTTAAGTGAGAGAATTCACACATAGATGCCTATGCTCCTTAGGACTTTGTTCCCAAAATCCCCCAGAGGGAATGGTTTGATTTAGAGATTCCTTGGGGCTGAGGGTGAGCCATCTGTGCAAGCCCAGTTCATTATAGGAGGAGTCTCAGGGGGTCTGGGACAAGTTATTCAATCTAATACACAGATGATCATGTTGGGAGCAATTGTATAGAAGCTATTCATCAGTTAGGTGTTAAAGTTGCTGAGAGGGAACACAATGACATGCAGCTAGCACTCAAATGGCACAGACAAAATCCTTTTAGTTTAGCTACATATACAATTAAACCAAATACTTACATTATATTTTTGTATATATATTTGACATTATAGGTTTTCCTATTTTGCTACAATACATAAAACTCACATTCTGTTGATTCTTATGGGATTTTTAGAAGCATATTTATCAATAGGTGAAAGTTAGAACTCACCAATTGACAAATACAGGTTTTAAAATCCCATAGGAATCAATAGAATGTGGGTGAGTTTTTATGTATTAAGCTTTCAACTAAACTCATTTCTGCAAATGTCAGTCATGCATCAAAAGATCCAAACTGAAAAGCAGGAACAGAAAAAAAGTCTTCAAAAAAAATTCAACTTTTTTTCATTTGTCCCAGGAAAACTGTGACTTTTTTGTAATGTTGCACAAAAGCCAATGACAAAAAAACCCCAAAATAACTCTAAAACCACAAAGCAAAGAAAGATTTTCCTGTTGTAAAAGGGACATCTGCCTTTGACTTCTACATGATCTTGACAGGTTTGAGATGGTGCATTTTTGCGTTCAGATTTGTTTTTCTTCTGTGGCAAAATCAGGTTTTGGCATCAAAAATTCCAAACTGTAGTACATGCCCCTGTTAAAGTTCCGTATTGTGCCCACAGTTGCATTAAAATACTATACTTTTAGTGACTATGAAAAAATACTTTTCACAGCTTGTTGCTTAGACAAATGCAAACAAATAGTGCTGTCTTAAATTGTTTCCATATAGTAGGCCGATATGTACTATACTACATGTAAGTGATGATTTCAGAGATTATGGCGCTTTTGAGCAGTCTGGTAGCCAAAAATCTCTTGGAGGACCACATCTGGCCCTTAGGCCTCCAGTTGGACCCAGGGCTCAAGTATTCTGGGAGCTGTAGGCCAGTAACCATAGAAGCAAATAATAAAAGGGTTGTTCATCCAAACTCAGTTTTGTGCATAATCAAACAAAATGTAATTCTAAGTAACTTTCCATATACGTTCATTTACATTTTTAGTTGTTTAGTGTTTTAGAGCTAAACTACATGGGAGATTTAAAACATTTTGAAATGTAAAGTACCCATCAGTAATAATAATCTCTTACCACAGACCCAAACTGGTTCCTGTTCACTGAAAACTACACTTGCCCGAGAACTACTTAAGAGCCCTATGGCGCCATTTTTTCACATTTCACATCACCAACTTTTCACTCTACTTTACATGCACACCTGACCAGGGGCCACAGGGAGAATCCAAGTAGCAGAAGAAGATTGCAACATGGCACTTGTACAGAAGTACCCAGGGCCAGTGCAGTTTTCAGTTAACAGTAGGTAAGGAATTATAATCACTAGGGAGCCTAGCATTTGGCACTCCCACCCCGGTGATTATGCATTTTCTTGTCTTTTAAAAAGGTAGAACCAGCTATATTGATAGGCATTATTTTACAAGAAATATGAAGAATTTAAATCCAGAAGTAATATATGTCCATATTTGTCAACACCTTTTCATCCATGTCTGGACTGGCATTCAGAATAGGCCATGGCATTTCCAGTATACAGAGGCCCAAACAGCCCCCCACCAGGCCAATAAATAGTGACTGTCTATGGTATCTTACAGCAGTCAAACTGGTGGCCAGTCTGGGCCTGATTTAATCTATTACCCTTTTTAAAGGCAAACAACTTTAACCCAAAAAACAACCAAATTGCTTTCCCCAAACAACATTAACTCTTTTACTGCCAACGACGTATGGCATACATCGTGGCAGTAAAAGGGCTTAAATGCCAACGACGTGTCCCATACGTCGTTGGCATTTAAGGGCTGCTCTCTGCAGTGGCGGCATGTGCCGCCGCTGCAGAGAGCTTCTAATGATGACAGCCCCCCTGGGCAATGTGCCAGGGGGGCTGTCATGAGGGTCCTGCGATCGATCGTGTCGCAGGACCCTCCAGGAAGCAGCAGACGCGATCGCATTGCGTCTGCTGCTTCCTTCTTCCCCCCCAGCGCCGGCCCACTGAGGAGGAGGCGATCGGGTCTTCAGGACAGGTAAGGACTTTTTTTTTTTTTTTTTGCATTTACACACTTACACACACACTTACATACATTTACACACACTTACAGCACACATTTTAGCAGTTTTTTTTTCATTTTTCACAGTTTTATACACTTATTTACACTCATATACGCACTTACACACTATAACACAACTTTTACACATGTACACACATGTATACACAAACACTTTGGGGTTTTTTTTGTTTTGTTTTTTTCATTTTACCACTTTGTTTTTAGTTTCTTTTACCTAAAAACTGTTTATTTTGACAGCGTGACTATTGGATCAGATATTCTGACCACTAATTACAGTGTCATGTGACTTATTTTGTTGTTTCACTGATTTGCACAATTTTTGTGGTTTTATCGCATTTTATCCCTGTATAAGTGTTCCTAATCTGTTTTTAGCGTAGCTTTGCCAGGTGTAACTTTGGTGTACAAAAATAACTTTGCCTATTTTGAATTCATCAGAATGTGTGCTTTCCACAAATATATGGTTTTCTGGGGGTCTCTGTATAGTTAGGGGGGGTTACTGCACATAATACACTGACAGGGGGCTCTGTGTGCAAAAGCTGAGTTGGCAGGCGAGAAATCCATATGCGCTATTTTCATTTTGGGGTCAGTACACACCGCAGACTTTGGTATATCTATGCATATTGGGCATCAAACTGTTCAATAGACCTTAGGTGTTCCTATTTGGGGTGACTTGCCTTTGTACGCAAGAAATTGTGAGAGATAAAAGCGGCAAATTGCAACATTTTTAGGCGATTTTCTGAAATGTCATAAAAACCAATAACTTTAGGAAAGCTTTGCAGATTGGTACTTTGGTGTAGAAATGACTCTTTACCTTTGTTGGATTTGTCAGAATGTGTACTTTCCAAAAATATATGGTTTTGTGGGGGTCTCTGTATAGTTAGGGGAAGTTTTGGCACATAATACACTGACAGGGGGCTCTGTGTGCAAAAGCTGAGTTGGCAGGCGAGAAATCCATAAGCGCTATTTTCATTTTGGGGTCAGTACATACCGCAGACTTTGGTATATCTATGCATATTGGGCATCAAACTGTTCAGTAGACCTCTGGTGTTTCTATTTGGGGTGATTTGCCTTTATCTGATCTTTATCAAGAAATTGTGAGAGATAAATGCGGCAAATTGCAACATTTTTATGCGATTTTCTAAATGTCATATAAATCTGCAAACTTAGGAAAGCTTTACAGCTTGGTACTGTGGAGCAAAAAGAAATGTTTACCCATTATAGATTCGGGGGGATGTGTACTTTCCAAAAATATATGGCTTTCTGGGGTGAGTGTACTTTTTTTGTAGCATTATACCACATAAAGGATGTAAATGTGTTGATTTTGCAGGAGCTGAAATGATACATCATATGGGGGAATGTTCACATTGGGGCCCCTACATGCCACATACTTAGGTAAACCTATACATATTGGGCATCAAACTGTTCAGTGGACCCCTGGCGTTCAAATTTAGGGTGTTTTATCTTGGTACCTAACACTATGTAAGAGATAAGGTGCTGCAAAGTGGAAGCTTTGAGGGGATTTTTGGAAATGTCATCAAAATTGCTAACTTTAGAAAAGCTGTGCGGCTTGGTAGTTTGGAGTAGAAAGACATGGGTACCCATTTTAGATTCGGGGGAATGTGTACTTTCCAAAAATATATGACTTTCTGGGGTGAGCGTACTTTATACTAGCTTTATTCCACATATAATGATGTAAATGTGTTGATTTTGCAGGAGCTGAAATGACAGAAATGATAGATCACATGGGGGTATGTTCACATTGGGGCCCCTACTTGCCACATACTTAGCTAAACCTATACGTATTGGGCATCAAACTGTTCAGTGGACCCCTGGCGTTCCTTTTTTTTGGGGTGTTTTATTTGGTTACTTTATGACCTGTAGGAGATAAGATACTATAGACTGGAAGCTTTGAAGCAATGTTTTAAAAAAAATCACAAATTTTGATAAAAACCAATAACTTTAGGAAAGCATTGCGACTTGATAGTTTGGAGTAGACAGACAGTTCTGCCTATTCTGTATTCCCCAGAATCTGTTCTTTCCAAAAATGTACAATTTTCTGGGATAAACCTTCTGTTAGTGGAAATTTTGTCCTTGAAATCTAAAGTATGCCGCTTTCTGGAGCAGTGCTTTGGGAATTTGGTAGGGTACTGCTGGGAGTTTTTGACCTATACAAGTGACAAATCTCCATAAAACTAAAATCAGTTGTATATTCGTGCATTAAATAATTTTTGTTTCTAGTATGTGTGTTTATATTATGGAAAATTTTATTTTTTTTGCATTTTTAGACATTTAGAAGCCTATATCTTGTTACAGAATTGGAATTACACAAAAATTCTACCATATTTTGAAAGCTTAGGTTGTTCTGAAAAAAACGATATATTGTTTTCCTGGGTAAACTAAAAGTCCCCCCGAGGAAAGGCCCCTAAAGTGAAACAGTGCAAAATGTTCAAAAACTGTCTGGCAATACAAGTTCCGCTTTGACCAAAACAGCTGGCAGTAAAAGGGTTAAAGGCCTTCCCCTTTATAGTGCTAATAAGAGTTAAATAGTAAAGGAGATGAGGAAAAGGCCCACACACCCCTGTGCAAATATAATGCAGGGCCCCGTCTTTTTTGAAACCTGTTACCCTTGACCAGCAGTTATCCAATTCCTCCCCCTCAGCCTCATTAGCCTCTGTCCCTGAGGACCTGCCTGGAAAATGGTGATTCACACTTCAGACTTTCTTCTTCTGCTGTGAAACCTTGTTCCCAGGAAACTCCATTCACCCCCATAGCTACATCAGTGAATGTAAAAAAAAATGAAATAAAAGTAATAATCCCTATACAATAACTACAAAAAACTGTAGTTATTTAAGTGTAATTAATATGAGAGAATGCATGAGATTCATCAATAGACTCAATACTTACAGTGAGAAATGCTGTGCTGGGATATAGGAAGATATCCGTATCATGCACAAATCTAGTGGCAGTCAGGGATCTCCTTCAAGACTTATTTTGCTGTGCCCAGAGCAGTGCTATTGAATTTTAATTGAATAGTCTCTATGTGCAAATGCATTGTGACCTTTGAATACAAACAGGTGAGATATTTGAGGGTCTGTTTATGAAAGACATAAATGGAACTAAATGTATGAATCTATAAAGTATAAGGGGTGCCCTAGAGGTAGATCACTGCCGCGAGGCAGGATGCCATCCCGACACTTTGTGCCCCTCCTAATGTACTAGAGCTTTTGAGTGTGGCCACTCTTGCCATCTGTCCTAGTAGTTTCATCCCAACATAGAAGATTTCCAAGCTTGTCCTCTGTATACATTTGTTCCCACTTTATATATGTTTCTGAGTGCAAACTACAAAGTGGACTGTGAAGAAGGGAAGTAAATTCTTTTCACATTAAGCTTGAAGTTGGCATTGCATTTATAGTGTATACTGCTATGTTGAAACTTGTATAAAGGTATGTGGGCATCATATGTTAATTTGGCACTGCATTCATATATTGCTATGTGTATTTATCATCAAGAGTAAATCTTTTTCTTGCTGCTTGCGCCAAATGATACATGTTGCACTATATTCATTAAGGTATATCTCATGATGAAGGCAAGCACCCCTGCTATAAATCATTCGATAAGGCCCAGTATCCTCTAGGAACTGTTTTTTTATGTGAGCTACTCTGATGCTTGCTGGGGCAAAATCAGCAATTAGCTTTGATTGCTGTATTGCAGAGAGAATAATAAAAGCATATTTCTGATTGGTTATGAGTTATAGCTGCCCTGAGGCAACTTTGCCCTGTGTAAAGCTGACCTAGGCAAGCAACTGGATCATAATGAGGACCAAAGGAGACCCATTGGGAGGGGACTGCATAAATGTGTTGATGTGTTCCTTGCCAATATAGATATCTGGCCTTTTATATTGACAACGATAGAAAGAGACCCTCAGACTGGCAGCTGGAAGGCAGTTAACCCCCTGTACTCCAGCAAAGAAGCCCTCAGTAAGACCTGAAGGTTATATAAAATACTAATGGGGTTATGAAACAAAAGTCACTAAGGGGCATATTTATTATTTATATATATATCATATTTATTTGTAAAACAAATTCACCGAAAAAACGGCGTAAAAAGCTGTGTAAAATGAACGGAGAACATTGCCCTCCGCACACCAGATTTTACGCTATTTTATGCAAGTTCCGGCAGAAGAAAAAATGTGTAAAAAAAATTACAACTATTTTACACCGTTTTTAAAACAGCGAAGCCTGGCAATGTGTGGCGAATTTTCTCGCTGCTTTTTACACAGCATAATAACTATGCCCCTAAGTTTGCCCAATCATAATGGTTAATAAAGGTTACACATGTACATTTATCTACATAAACAGCTAAATGATTACCAAACTACCATTAATCTTGACACTCTCTGCTCCCCCACAAACCCTGGCCAGTAGTCTTGCAACTCCTAGGCCAACCCCTCCGATGCTACCCTCTCCCCACCCGCTCTGGAAAACTCCTGTCTCTGCCACCTCAGACACTTGCAAGACTTTATTTACTGGCCCTGCTGCTAGGTTACATACCTGGGCGATTTGATGGAGAATTCCACTTTTTCAGTCCCTCCTGAACTACAATAAAAATGTCAGTTACCTTCACTTCCCTTTTTTAAATTTCTCCATCTTAGACGTGCCTTTTATTCACCATTTTCTACACACTTAGGGGCGTATTTATTATGCTGTATAAAACGAATTCACCGAAAAAACAGCATAAAAAGCAGAGTAAAATAAATGGAAAAGATCGACGTCTGAACGCTGGATATTAAGCCGTTATTTTCCATAAGTTCCGGTGGAAGAAAAAATGCATAAAAAAATTACGCAGATTTTACGCCATTTTTACACGGCGTAGGCTGCCGATGTGTGTTTTTTGCACAGCATAATAAATATGCCCCTTAGATTGTTACCTCACTTACTATTGGAGAGATCCTACATTCTCCCTCCAAACTGATATTCAGCCAATCTTTCCCTGATATGCTCACCTTGAAGTGGGCAATATCAGATTGGCCCAAGGGCCAGACGAGCAGATCACATTAAGGGATACAAGCTGTTGGGATGTGGACCACACCAACTTGCCAATGCATTCCTTGCCACAATGAAATTTTTAAACTTGCCCGATTTTACTTGATTGATTGATTACTGATATTTAAAACTTCTGGACCCAAGTATCTGACTTCCTGGCTAACCTACCTTCTGAGGGTCTTGGATGCCATAATACTACAAACCCACGCTGGGCATGGTTCTATATACTTTTGTTCTATGCTAAAAAAAATCATTGTCATGCACTGAATGGGCCATCCCCTCCCTGTGCTAGGTTCCCCCTCTGTCAGCTTACATACAAGGCCAGAGGTTCAGCTACTAAATTTGAGAATGACTGGGGGCCGTGCTGCTATAGAACCCCACTGCCAAACCAGCCAAACTGTATATTTTATTTCATTCCCCCTCTTCTTCTGGAGACCCCTATAGCTTATGACATTGATGTGACCTTTTTCTTGCTTCCTAAATGTACTACTTTGAAGTGATTTCCAACTTTATACAAAAATTTGCCAAATGTTTAAACATGTACATGAATATTTGTAGAGGGTTTTCCCATTTAAGGAATGTACCACTGTGCCAGCTGCTTCCCAGGCTTCCCCTACTCATCTCTGCTCACACAAAATTGTCTTTTTTCCCCAGTTCCTGAGCAACTGCAGTCTTGTGAAAGATGATGCCTTAAAGGTTGTTTCTGCCTTCAACATCCCCCACAATATAGTCCAGGCCCCTATCGCTGGCATCCCAAACCCAAGGGCAAAGTGGGCATACTACCCAGAGCAAGATGAAGATGGAGAGAACAAGAAGGCATCTTGGATCAATGCCAAACTATAAAACTATTCCAGGTGCACTTAAAGTGAAGGAACCAAGAAGACGAATCCCAGAGAAGTATTATGGGAGGAGAACATGAACCGACAATACCATATCAACTGACTCTATATAATTCATACAATGGGCGTCCTGCCAGGAGTACAAAATTTAGGCTGATTGTAAAGGATATTTTTTCTAATGTTGCATATACGGTAGCTCAAATGTTCGATCACTGTATATTTTTTAATGTGCCAGTAAATCATGGGACCAAAAGTCTAAGAGAAGACAAAATGACATACAGTATAAAAATCAGGAAACAATGTTCTGTTTAGGCCATAATTATACTTTAACTTGGGAAACAAATGGTTCTTATTACTAGCTTTTATTATTGTGGGGCATAGACACAACAGAAAATTCAGAGTTTGGAAAAACACAAGGCAACACATGGCCAAGCTCTCTCACCCACACCAACCATTCAGATGTATGCATTCATTGTAAGTACATTAGATCTGTAAAATCTAACTCTTGATTGGTTGCTTTGGGGCTAGGATAAATGCTGCCCCTGTTTATAGATATATAGAAGGGCCTCACAATGCTGGAGGGAACACCATCCTCCAATGCAGCAATAGGCAGAAAAAAGCACTGGCACTCTGTGTATGTACTCAAAGTGCCAGTGCTTTTTTCTGCTGTTTTTGGATAACCCTTACCAAAGTTGATGGAGAGGAAACAATCTGTAACTTTAAATAATGTGTTTATAATTTATATGTTTTTCCTCATGCAAAAAATGATGCTAAAATGGTCAATTAGGAGAACGTTCAGGTTGTATTACCATAAGATGTGTTTAATTTCCATATTGTCCCTGATTGTGGCACACAAAAGTGAGATAACAGGGTTTTTTGTTTTTGTAAATCTTAAACACTTTTTGATGAGGAATAGACATCTAATGACTTGAATGTGTATATGTATAGCACTTGTATGTATATGTATGTATGTATGTATAGCTCTTGGCTATGGAGCATACTGGCCTAATGTAACACAAGCTATACAATACAGCTGTGGGATCTATCATCCAGAATATGAACCTGGGGTTTTCCAGATGGAGTGTCAGACTGGGGTACCAAGGGCCCACTTGAGGAACCCACCAATCATTAGGTACCCTTTAAATCATTTTCTTCTTACTGAGTACATGATTTTTCATTGTAAAATTATTACTACTTAATATAGTACAGTAGATGCTGGATTTAAAAACGCTTTGCTTACTAAACTAAAAGACAGTTTCCCTAAGGCCAATGGGAAATATTTTATAGTTAACTATCTAATTGCCACACAGATGAGTGCAAGTGGATTTTAAGATCACATTGATCTCAGCAAAACCCCCAGTGTCTGCACTCCCTTCACTTTCTCTTCTCCTTATCCATTATCCTACCTTCCCCTTTCTGTCTCTCCCCAAATAGCCGACTTCACCGTCAGAAAATTTGCACAACAAATGCTTTGGACTGCACATTCCCCTTAATGCTTTGTACCAGTGTAGAGTGATTAGACTGGCCTGAATCTCTGCACTCAGTCCAATTTGTAGCACATGGCACAAAGCTGTAATCAGAGAAGTGTGCACTGGTGCCCACCAGCAATTTCCACAGAAGCCAAGTGCACTAGTCCAACCCTGTCCTGATGAGAGATCTTCTGTAGTTCCATAGTTTAGATCACCATACCCTAAGCCAGGGATACCTGTGAGCCACATTCAAATGGAGAAAGTGTTGGGGAGCAACACAAGCATGGAAAAAGTTCCTGGGGGTGCCAATGACAGCTATAATTGGCTACTTAATAGCCCCTATGTGGACTGGCAGCACTACACTGGGTTTTTATGTAATCAACACTTGCCTCTTTACCAGAAATTCAAAAATAAGCACCTGCTTTGAGACCACTGGGAGCAACTTCCAAGGGGTTGGGGAGCAACTTGTTGCTCATGAGCCACTGGTTGGGGAACATTGCCCTAAGCCTTTTAAACATTAAATAAACCCAATAGGATTCTTTTGCCACCAATATGGATTCATGCAAGTTAGTAATCATTGGTGGTACTGTTTTATTATTACAGAAAAGTCCCATAATGCATAATTCTACTGCAGTTACTTCCTGAAAGAATCTGAGTGATAGTCACCATTCACTCCAATCATTCATTTTTTATGATTATTTAGTTAATTTTGCTTAAAAAGAGAAGGAAGAAATGCACGAGAAACCATTACCAGACATGCGTGCGCAAGGGGTCGGCTGGGCTGCATAGGGCAACCAGCAAGCAAGCCCGACACTGTTTACACTGTGCTAACTCCCTTCGAAAAACATTAAGTACATGGTACTGTTTTATTATTACAGAGAATTTTTTTTTATTATTTGATTAAAACGAAGTCTATGGGAGATGGCCTTCCCATAATTTAGAGTTTTCTGAATAAAGGGTTTCTGGATAACTGATCCCATACCTGTAATTTTCCCAATTGATCCTGGGGCCATTTACACTTATTACACTTATATTACACTTATGTGACACAAGGATTGATTGTTTTTAACATTAGGGATTTCATATTTTTCTTACTATATTTTGGTGCTAATAGATGTAAAAATGTCCAGTGGAAACAGAATAATGCAAAATATGATTTCTTTCTTTGGTTATGGTTTCTTTGAGACATACAGACTGGTAAGTGGTTAAAGTTGGCAGCTAGTGAAACCGTGCATCAGCAATTAGGCACCCAGCCTGGAAATAGCATATTTTCTTGTTCAGCCTTTATTGAGAATATGGTGAAATCACAGAGCATACAGAAGCACAATAGGTATAGGAATGGGAAATAAAAGACAAATGCATTCATGGAAATTCAGCTTTTAAAGTTACCAGGGGCGGATTTTTGTGGCCTCCTGATAAAGTGGCACTTTGCCTCATGGCACAAACGGCAATGGGGGAGGGGAATTTACATTATTAAAGGAAAATTAACACTATCCACTATGCGCCGATCGACATTTCCTCCTAGCCCGACTCCAAAACTGGAAGTCAGTTGTTTGCCTGTACAGAAAGAAGGCTAGGAGGAGATGTCGATCGTCGCATAGTGGATTGCGCAGGGGGAAGATCGCTGTATCGCCGTATTTGAAATGACCGGATGCAAAGTTTTAGAAAATATTTTCTAATAAAGCATTTAAAATAATAAACACTTGCAGGATAGGGCAGTTATTGGTGCAGGGTAGAATAGATTTTTTACTTAAAAAAATTTAGTGTTACTTTTCCTTTAACCTACCATAGCATATGCAATTCTGCACACACACACCCTTTAAGAACCCCCCCCCCCCCCCCCCGTAATTTCTAGATTTAATCCCAGTATGTTCTACATAAGAGTTATAGAACAAGTCTTCCCCAGTTCCCAACTAATTGCTGAACTAAGGGTTTTGTCAACAGCTGAGCCAAAAAATGTTTCAACGCAAGTGCGTCCTTCACACTTGCACAACGCAGCCAATGGGCATGCTACATAAATGGCAAGGTATGCTGCAATAATATCAAATATTACAAAGTTTTATTTGTTTTTTTAAACTCTCTTTTCACTGTTATTAAAAGACATTACATGGGGGAGTTCTGACGTTCATTTCCTGAATTCCTCATTCAGGCAAATTACTTTGGTGCTCCTGTGGTATTAGGTTCCAGTGCTGAAGGTTTGACAGCCTGAAACAAAGAGAAAATACACATTAGAATGTAAAAATGTTTTATATATACATAAACTCCATGCACAAATGTAAAGGACAATGAAAGCCCTATTCACTCAGGGGTGCCAAAGTGTAAATAGAATTGCTAGGTTTTATTCCTGAGATGGTACTTATGTTAGGAAAAAATTCCACCAGCTCTAGAAGCCTACCCAGCTAGACTTGACTGTAAAGATTTTCACATGCTGGTGGGGGAGGGGGGTGCCCAAGGAAAATAAACAAACATGTTTAGAGCGGCTTCTCTACACTTAAGTAATCCTGCTCAAGATTGCAAGCTCCGGTTGCTACCAACTTTTTTCCAAACCCCTCAGTAAAACATGGGGAAGCACAACAATCGCCCCAGAGGGAACAGAACAAACAGGCTATAAAGATAGATATCTCGCTTCTGTGTAAAGACCTACAAAACCTCAGGGACAGGATGTCAGAGGCCCAAAATTAACAAGCTGGGACCTGTTCTGGGCACCTTCACTGAACTGCAGCAAACGACTGTAACCTGCACAAGTCACTGCGTTTAATTTATCAGGTGATTCCACAGTCAAAGCTGCTCGGTATACCCTACATCAGTGCTGTCCAACTTCTGTGGTACCGAGGGACGGAATTTTTCCGACCTACGTGGTGGAGGGCCGATAATGGAAGCCAGTTTTGACCGCTCCCCTTTTTAAAACCGCACCCACTTGAAACCACACCCATGTTATCACATGACCATACCCATATTAATGGTTGTAGTACAGCAAAAACCTGCCATACTCTGCCTTCCCTACCCTGCCTGCGTGTGCCATACTTTGACTGTGTGTGCCATTCTTGGCTGGTTTGTGCCATACTTGCCCTGTGTGTGCCATACTCTGCCCTACCTTGCCTGTGTGTGCCATACTCTGCCTGCCCTACCCTGCCTGTGTGTGCCATACTCTGCCTGCCCTACCTTGCCTGTGTGTGCCATACTCTGCCTGCCCTATGCTGCCTGTGTGTGCCATACTCTGCTTGCCCTATGCTGCCTGTGCGTATGGCACACACAGGCAGCATACAGTGACACAATGCTGGCATTGCTCCTACAGTCTGCACAATAACTATATATTAAAAAACTTTTTAATTGCAGTACCACCTCAGTATATGTTCTTTTTGTAGTGAGCAGGGATTATTTGTGGGTTTTTACTGCTCCTACAGTCTGTCTGAGGTGTGGGTGATTACAGTCTGAGCCTGAGGTGTGAACACTGCAGGGGGTGAACCATGCACAGATGAAAAGGTGTGAACCATGCAGGGGGCCAGTTAATCTCAGTACTGATGCCATTTAAAGCTTACACAAGAGTAACCCATCAAAGCAGCCAGACAGGTGGGGGGCCACACAGTGGGGGGGTCACGGGCCGCCAGTTGGACAGCACTGCCCTACATTGCTCCATCAAATTTGCAAGGGTGACTGACCTATATGGGTATACAATTATTCTAATGTGGGGCATTTCTTCCACAGACACTTGATACGCTGCCTCTACATCCAGACTGGCATAATGTCTTGTACCTGTAGGGTCATATTTACCCACAAGTCATCTCTATGGGAGTGAACTTACTTGAATACCCAACCCTATGGATATCTATGCAATGATCTGACCTGTTGAGGGTGTGTTCAGGGATGAATCGTCAGATGTGGAGGTAGAAACAATAGAATTTCTACCTCCTTCTTCCGATTCAACCCTGAAGGTAGATTGTGCTCAGGGGCCTTTAATGGCGCCGTTCAAAATCTTTTAACCCACCCGATCGGCAAGTCGACCGATATCCGCAGCCTTTTGCAATATCGGTTGCCTCGCCGAGTCGCTATACACGCACCGAATATCGTACGAAACGAGGTCTCATACAATATTATCGGTGCGTGTATGGCCAACTCTTGCGTTCCTTCGTGCCCCCCATTTTTTTCTCCCCTACACCTTGGCATACTTATTTGTAGAGGATTCGAGTCAGCCACACAAACAATGTCTCCTCTAAGTTACAAATGTTCAGGGATCAGGCTTACCCATGTTTGGGGGGTGGGAAGGGGTGGTACAACAGGTCTGTTGTGGGGTTAACTTTAAGTTTTATGGTGTGCTGATTATGGAGTCCTGATGCTGCTTTGATATTCAGATCATTCTCCCCTATTACTAGAGCTAAGTATTGGCTCCTCACCCCCAAAAAGAGTATGGAAACTCTCCCTGCTGTGGTTTGCAGATGAAATACTAACTGAACATTTCCTTAAAAAATACCAGAAATACTGGGAACTGAACCACCTGGAATGTCTCCAAGGTAGTAGCGAGGGGGGAAGTCATCTCAGTGGTGAATGCCTCTAAGGACACTAAGGAGGGAGCCGTTAGTTTCAGCAGAAAAAGCAGTGTTGAAAGCAGAAGAGGCCTTGGCCCAAGGTAAAGGAGAGCACAATCAGGCCGTTCTTCAGTCTGCACCTAGAGACCTCGTACAATGCACATTAACCTGCAAGAGGCTTTTATACAGTCCCCAAAAGGCATTTGACTTTAGCCCACCTAGTGATCAGCCTCGGAAGGAGATATAATTCAGTATTTTGCTGATCTCCCCTTCCTTAAAGTGGTTGTATGTATGTATATCTTTATTTATAAAGCGCTACTTATGTACGCAGCGCTGTCACAGTAGAATACATTAATACAAAGAGGGGTTATTAAGATAATAATATATAAATACAAAGTATAACAATAAATACAAATAAATACAGATAAATACAGTTGCAATAAGTTAAGAGTCAGAAACACAAGATGAAGGAGGTCCCTGCCCCGTAGAGCTTACAATCTAGATGGGAGGGTAACTTACAGATACAAATAGGCAAATATAAGTGCTGTAGGTCACAGTGGGTGACACTGCAATAGGGTTGTCCACCTTTTCTCACTGCTACCCAAAAAATGATAGATTATGTTCCTCTGAGTATGATAATATGTGCCATGCAAAGACTGTGTATCTATGTGTCTGAATAAGATGTTAAAACTTCCACACAGAGGCATCTTTTGTCAGCAGTGTGAGTCACATGGGACCTTCCCCCCCTGCTCCCCCCTCCCCTCCTGAACAGTTATAGCAGGAGACATTAAAGGAACAGTTCAGTGTAAAAATGAAACTGGGTAAAATGGATAGACTGTGCAAAATAAAAAATATTTGCAATATTATAATATATAAATAGAATAAAAGCAAAAATTCCAGCCCACAATTTATAATATATAATTATATAGAGGCTGGAGGGAGTGGGCAGATGTGTAACATAATAGCCAGACCTCAACTTCCTCCTTTCAGCTCTCTAACCTCTTAGTTAGTCAGTGACTTTAAGGGGGGCACATGGGACATAACTGTTCAGTAAGTTTGTGAGCATGCAGGTCAGATTCAAACAGGGTCGGACTGGGGGGTTCAGGGCCCACCGGGGCTCCCACCCCAGCCGCGTCCCCTAACCCCCCCCCCAGGGCCCCCGCCTGACGTCCTCCCCGAGCGCGTATAAATTGAACGCGTCAGGGGAGGAACAGTCAGTAGGGGGAGCGCCGGCAAAGGTCGGACTGGGCCGCTGGGGCCCACTAGGGCCGGGGCCCACCGGGATTTTTCCCGGTGACCAGGCGGGCCAGTCTGACCCTGGATTCAAATGCAAACTAACTGAACAGTTATGTCCCATATTGCCCCCCACTGAAGTTTCTTTATAGATTAAGTAATGTCGTTACCTCTTGCACTAAAAAGACAGATTCTGCTGATTCTTACAAGCACAATCAGAACAAATGAGCAACTGTTTATTTCAAAACTGAACGGCTGCATCTAGGGGATGGGAGGGGTTTGTTTGTAAAATGTTATAAAAATGTAAATTCAAGTGGCACTCACAACAGCAGATGTGTTATATTTTTAAAGTTTATTGAGATCTCCACATGCTGTTTTAGGGGACCAGAAATAGGTATATAAGAAAGATAAACCCCACTCCTCCATTACAATAGGTCAGGGGTCCCCAACCTTTCTTACTCGTGAGCCAGAGTCAAATGGAAAAAGACTTGGTGAGCAACACAAGCATCATAAAAGTTCATGGAGGTGCCAAATAAGGGCTAAGATTGGCTATTAGGCAGCCTTTATGCACCCTATCACCTTACAGGGGGCTTTATTTGGTAGGAAATCTTGTTTTGGAATTCAAAAATAACTCCCTGGTTTGGGGGCACTGAGAGCAACATCCAAGGGGCTGGGGAGCAACATGTTGCCCCTGAGCCACTGGTTGGGGATCACTGCAATAGGTGGAGAAATATAGTGTATGCTCATATACAATAATGACATAGAAAAACAAACAAATACCTGTCTGTGACTATTAAATATAGACTGGAAGCTTGTTATAAGTCCCAAAGTGTCATATTAAAGGGGTCCTGTCATGATTTCTATGGTATACTTTTTATTTCTAAATTATTAAGTTCAATAATGTAAATACAACTTGCAGCTCAGCAGTAAAGTGTGACTGAAGTTTATCAAATTACAGTATTCCTTTAACCCTTTTACTGCCAGCCATTTTGGTCAAAGCGGAACTTGTATTGCCAGACAGTTTTTGAACATTTTGCACTGTTTCACTTTAGGGGCCTTTCCTCGGGGGGACTTTTAGTTTACCAAGGAAAACAATATATCGTTTTTTTCAGAACAACCTAAGCTTTCAAAATATGGTAGAATTTTTGTGTAATTCCAATTCTGTAACAAGATATAGGCTTCTAAATGTCTAAAAATGCAAAAAAAATCACACATACTAGAAACAAAAATTATTTTATGCACGAATATACAACTGATTTGGAAAGTCCCATGTCTCCTGAATGTGCCAATACCAAATATATATAGTTTTATGGAGATTTCTCACTTGTATAGGTCAAAAACTCCCAGCAGTACACTACCAAATTCCCAAAGCACTGCTCCAAAAAAACTGCATAATTTGGATTTCAAGGCCAAAATTCCACTAACAGAAGGTTTATCCCAGAAAATTGTACATTTTTGGAAAGAACAGATTCCGGGGAATACAGAATAGGCACAACTGTCTGTCTACTCCAAACTATCAAGTCGCAATGCTTTCCTAAAGTTATTGGTTTTTATCAAAATTTGTGATTTTTTTTAAAAATCGCTTCAAAGCTTCCAGTCTATAGTATCTTATCTCCTACAGGTCATAAAGTAACCAAATAAAACACCCTAAATATGAATGCCTGGGGTCCACTGAACAGTTTGATGCCCAATATGTATAGGTTTACCTAAGTATGTGGCATGTAGGGGCCCCAATGTGAATATACCCCATATGAACTGTCATTTCTGTCATTTCAGCTTCTGCAAAATCAACACATTTACATCATTATATGTGGGATAAAGCTAGTAAAAAGTATGCTCACCCCAGAAAGTCATATATTTTTGGAAAGTACACATTCCCCCGAATCTAAAATGGGTACCCATGTCTTTCTACTCCAAAGTACCAAGCCGCACAGCTTTTCTAAAGTTAGCAATTTTGATGACATTTCCAAAAATCCCCTCAAAGCTTCCACTTTGAAGCATCTTATCTCCCACATAGCATTAGATACCAAGATAAAACACCCTGAATTTGAACACCAGGGGTCCACTGAACAGTTTGATGCCCAATATGTATAGGTTTACCTAAGTATGTGGCATGTAGGGGCCCCAATGTGAACATACCCCCATATGAACTGTCATTTCTGTCATTTCAGCTTCTGCAAAATCAACACATTTACATCATTATATGTGGGATAAAGCTAGTAAAAAGTATGCTCACCCCAGAAAGTCATATATTTTTGGAAAGTACACATTCCCCCGAATCTAAAATGGGTACCCATGTCTTTCTACTCCAAAGTACCAAGCCGCACAGCTTTTCTAAAGTTAGCAATTTTGATGACATTTCCAAAAATCCCCTCAAAGCTTCCACTTTGAAGCATCTTATCTCCCACATAGCATTAGGTACCAAGATAAAACACCCTGAATTTGAACGCCAGGGGTCCACTGAACAGTTTGATGCCCAATATGTATAGGTTTACCTAAGTATGTGGCATGTAGGGGCCCCAATGTGAACATACCCCCATATGAACTGTCATTTCTGTCATTTCAGCTCCTGCAAAATCAACACATTTACATTATTATATGTGGGATAAAGCTACAAAAAAGTACGCTCACCCCAGAAAGTCATATATTTTTGGAAAGTACACATTCCCCCGAATCTAAAATGGGTACCTATGTCTTTCTACTCCAAAGTACCAAGCCGCACAGCTTTTCTAAAGTTAGCAATTTTGATGACATTTCCAAAAATCCCCTCAAAGCTTCCACTTTGAAGCATCTTATCTCCCACATAGCATTAGATACCAAGATAAAACACCCTGAATTTGAACACCAGGGGTCCACTGAACAGTTTGATGCCCAATATGTATAGGTTTACCTAAGTATGTGGCATGTAGGGGCCCCAATGTGAACATACCCCCATATGAACTGTCATTTCTGTCATTTCAGCTCCTGCAAAATCAACACATTTACATTATTATATGTGGGATAAAGCTACAAAAAAGTACGCTCACCCCAGAAAGTCATATATTTTTGGAAAGTACACATTCCCCCGAATCTAAAATGGGTACCTATGTCTTTCTACTCCAAAGTACCAAGCCGCACAGCTTTTCTAAAGTTAGCAATTTTGATGACATTTCCAAAAATCCCCTCAAAGCTTCCACTTTGAAGCATCTTATCTCCCACATAGCATTAGATACCAAGATAAAACACCCTGAATTTGAACACCAGGGGTCCACTGAACAGTTTGATGCCCAATATGTATAGGTTTACCTAAGTATGTGGCATGTAGGGGCCCCAATGTGAACATACCCCCATATGAACTGTCATTTCTGTCATTTCAGCTTCTGCAAAATCAACACATTTACATCATTATATGTGGGATAAAGCTAGTAAAAAGTATGCTCACCCCAGAAAGTCATATATTTTTGGAAAGTACACATTCCCCCGAATCTAAAATGGGTACCCATGTCTTTCTACTCCAAAGTACCAAGCCGCACAGCTTTTCTAAAGTTAGCAATTTTGATGACATTTCCAAAAATCCCCTCAAAGCTTCCACTTTGAAGCATCTTATCTCCCACATAGCATTAGGTACCAAGATAAAACACCCTGAATTTGAACGCCAGGGGTCCACTGAACAGTTTGATGCCCAATATGTATAGGTTTACCTAAGTATGTGGCATGTAGGGGCCCCAATGTGAACATACCCCCATATGAACTGTCATTTCTGTCATTTCAGCTCCTGCAAAATCAACACATTTACATTATTATATGTGGGATAAAGCTACAAAAAAGTACGCTCACCCCAGAAAGTCATATATTTTTGGAAAGTACACATTCCCCCGAATCTAAAATGGGTACCTATGTCTTTCTACTCCAAAGTACCAAGCCGCACAGCTTTTCTAAAGTTAGCAATTTTGATGACATTTCCAAAAATCCCCTCAAAGCTTCCACTTTGCAGCATCTTATCTCCCACATAGCATTAGGTACCAAGATAAAACACCCTGAATTTGAACACCAGGGGTCCACTGAACAGTTTGATGCCCAATATGTATAGGTTTACCCAAGTATGTGGCATGTAGGGGCCCGAATGTGAACATACCCCCATATATACTGTCATTTCTGTCATTTCAGCTCCTGCAAAATCAACACATTTACATCATTATATGTGAGATAAAGCTACAAAAAAGTACGCTCACCCCAGAAAGCCATATATTTTTGGAAAGTACACATTCCCCCGAATCTAAAATGGGTACCCATGTCTTTCTACTCCAAAGTACCAAGCCGCACAGCTTTTCTAAAGTTAGCAATTTTGATGACATTTCCAAAAATCCCCTCAAAGCTTCCATTTTGAAGCATCTTATCTCCCACATAGCATTAGGTACCAAGATAAAACACCCTGAATTTGAACACCAGGGGTCCACTGAACAGTTTGATGCCCAATATGTATAAGTTTACCCAAGTATGTGGCATGTAGGGGCCCGAATGTGAACATACCCCCATATATACTGTCATTTCTGTCATTTCAGCTCCTGCAAAATCAACACATTTACATCATTATATGTGAGATAAAGCTACAAAAAAGTACGCTCACCCCAGAAAGCCATATATTTTTGGAAAGTACACATTCCCCCGAATCTAAAATGGGTACCCATGTCTTTCTACTCCAAAGTACCAAGCCGCACAGCTTTTCTAAAGTTAGCAATTTTGATGACATTTCCAAAAATCCCCTCAAAGCTTCCATTTTGAAGCATCTTATCTCCCACATAGCATTAGGTACCAAGATAAAACACCCTGAATTTGAACGCCAGGGGTCCACTGAACAGTTTGATGCCCAATATGTATAGGTTTACCTAAGTATGTGGCATGTAGGGGCCCCAATGTGAACATACCCCCATATATACTGTCATTTCTGTCATTTCAGCTCATGCAAAATCAACACATTTACATCATTATATGTGGGATAAAGCTACAAAAAAGTACGCTCACCCCAGAAAGTCATATATTTTTGGAAAGTACACATTCCCCGAATCTAAAATGGGTACCCATGTCTTTCTACTCCAAAGTACCAAGCCGCACAGCTTTTCTAAAGTAAGCAATTTTGATGACATTTCCAAAAATCCCCTCAAAGCTTCCACTTTGCAGCATCTTATCTCCCACATAGTGTTAGGTACCAAGATAAAACACCCTAAATTTGAACGCCAGGGGTCCACTGAACAGTTTGATGCCCAATATGTATAGGTTTACCTAAGTATGTGGCATGTAGGGGCCCCAATGGGAACATACCCCCATATGATCTATCATTTCAGCTCCTGCAAAATCAACACATTTACATCCTTTATGTGGGATAATGCTACAAAAAAAGTACATTCACCCCAGAAAGCCATATATTTTTGGAAAATACACATCCCCCCGAATCTATAATGGGTAAATATTTCGTATTGCTACAAAGTACCAAGCTGTAAAGCTTTCCTAAGTTTGCAGATTTATATGACATTTCGAAAATCGCATAAAAATGTTGCAATTTGCCGCATTTATCTCTCACAATTTCTTGATAAAGATCAGATAAAGACAAATCACCCCAAAAAGGAACACCAGAGGTCTACTGAACAGTTTGATGCCCAATATGCATAGATATACCAAAGTCTGCGGTATGTACTGAACCCAAAATGAAAATAGCGCATAAGTATTTCTCGCCTGCCAGCTCAGCTTTTGCACACAGAGCCCCCTGTCAGTGTATTATGTGCCAAAACTTCCCCTAACCATACAGTGACCCCCACAAAACCATATATTTTTGGAAAGTACACATTCTGACAAATCCAACAAGGGTAAAGAGTCCTTTCTACACCAAAGTACCAAGCCGCAAAGCTTTCCTAAAGTTATCGGTTTTTATGACATTTCAGAAAATCGCCTAAAAATGTTGCAATTTGCCGCATTTATCTCACACAATTTCTTGCGTACAAAGGCAAGTCACCCCAAATAGGAACACCAGAGGCCTACTGAACAGTTTGATGCCCAATATGCATAGATATACCAAAGTCTGCGGTATGTACTGAACCCTAAATGAAAATAGCGCATAAGGATTTCTCGCCTGCCAGCTCAGCTTTTGCACACAGAGCCCCCTGTCAGTGTATTATGTGCCAAAACTTCCCCTAACTATACAGATCCCCCACAAAACCATATATTTTTGGAAAGTACACATTCTGACAAATCCAACAAGGGTAAAGAGTCCTTTCTACACCAAAGTACCAATCTGCAGAACTTTCCTAAAGTTATTGGTTTTTATGACATTTCAGAAAATCGCCTAAAAATGTTGCAATTTGTCGCATTTATCTCACACAATTTCTTGCGTACAAAGGCAAGTCACCCCAAATAGGAACACCAGAGGCCTACTGAACAGATTGATGCCCAATATGCATAGATATACCAAAGTCTGCGGTATGTACTGAACCCTAAATGAAAATAGCGCATAAGGATTTCTCGCCTGCCAGCTCAGCTTTTGCACACAGAGCCCCCTGTCAGAGTATTATGTGCCAAAACTTCCCCTAACTATACAGAGACCCCCACAAAACCATATATTTTTGGAAAGTACACATTCTGACAAATCCAACAAGGGTAAAGAGTCCTTTCTACACCAAAGTACCAAGCCGCAAAGCTTTCCTAAAGTTATCGGTTTTTATGACATTTCAGAAAATCGCCTAAAAATGTTGCAATTTGTCGCATTTATCTCACACAATTTCTTGCGTACAAAGGCAAGTCACCCCAAATAGGAACACCAGAGGCCTACTGAACAGATTGATGCCCAATATGCATAGATATACCAAAGTCTGCGGTATGTACTGAACCCTAAATGAAAATAGCGCATAAGGATTTCTCGCCTGCCAGCTCAGCTTTTGCACACAGAGCCCCCTGTCAGTGTATTATGTGCCAAAACTTCCCCTAACTATACAGATCCCCCACAAAACCATATATTTTTGGAAAGTACACATTCTGACAAATCCAACAAGGGTAAAGAGTCCTTTCTACACCAAAGTACCAAGCCGCAAAGCTTTCCTAAAGTTATCGGTTTTCATGACATTTCAGAAAATCGCCTAAAAATGTTGCAATTTGCCGCATTTATCTCACACAATTTCTTGCGTACAAAGGCAAGTCACCCCAAATAGGAACACCAGAGGCCTACTGAACAGATTGATGCCCAATATGCATAGATATACCAAAGTCTGCAGTATGTACTGAACCCTAAATGAAAATAGCGCATAAGGATTTCTCGCCTGCCAGCTCAGCTTTTGCACACAGAGCCCCCTGTCAGTGTATTATGTGCCAAAACTTCCCCTAACTATACAGATCCCCCACAAAACCATATATTTTTGGAAAGTACACATTCTGACAAATCCAACAAGGGTAAAGAGTCCTTTCTACACCAAAGTACCAATCTGCAGAGCTTTCCTAAAGTTATTGGTTTTTATGACATTTCAGAAAATCGCCTAAAAATGTTGCAATTTGTCGCATTTATCTCACACAATTTCTTGCGTACAAAGGCAAGTCACCCCAAATAGGAACACCAGAGGCCTACTGAACAGTTTGATGCCCAATATGCATAGATATACCAAAGTCTGCAGTATGTACTGAACCCTAAATGAAAATAGCGCATAAGGATTTCTCGCCTGCCAGCTCAGCTTTTGCACACAGAGCCCCCTGTCAGTGTATTATGTGCCAAAACTTCCCCTAACTATACAGAGACCCCCACAAAACCATATATTTTTGGAAAGTACACATTCTGACAAATCCAACAAGGGTAAAGAGTCCTTTCTACACCAAAGTACCAAGCCGCAAAGCTTTCCTAAAGTTATCGGTTTTTATGACATTTCAGAAAATCGCCTAAAAATGTTGCAATTTGCCGCATTTATCTCACACAATTTCTTGCGTACAAAGGCAAGTCACCCCAAATAGGAACACCAGAGGCCTACTGAACAGTTTGATGCCCAATATGCATAGATATACCAAAGTCTGCGGTATGTACTGACCCCAAAATGAAAATAGCGCATAAGGATTTCTCGCCTGCCAGCTCAGCTTTTGCACACAGAGCCCCCTGTCAGTGTATTATGTGCAGTAACCCCCCCTAACTATACAGTGACCCCCAGAAAACCATATATTTTTGGAAAGTACACATTCTGATGAATTCAAAATAGGTAAAGTTATTTTTGTACACCAAAGTTACACCTGGCAAAGCTACGCTAAAAACAGATCAGGAACACTTATATAGGGATAAAATGTGATAAAACCACAAAAATTGTGCAAATCAGTGAAACAACAAAATAAGTTACATGACAGTGTAATTAGTGGCCAGAATATCTGATCCAATAGTTACGCTGTCAAAATAAACAGTTTTTAGGTAAAAGAAAATAAAAACAAAGTGGTAAAATGAAAAAAAAAAAAAAGCAAAACAAAAAAAAACCAAAGTGTTTGTGTATACATGTGTGTACATGTGTAAAAGTTGTGTGATAGTGTGTAAGTGTGTATATGAGTGTAAATAAGTGTATAAAAGTGTGAAAAATGAAAAAAAAATGCTAAAATGTGTGCTGTAAGTGTGTGTAAATGTATGTAAGTGTGTATAAATGTATGTAAAAGTGTGTGTAAGTGTATAAATGCAAAAAAAAATAATACTCCTTACCTGTCCTGAAGACCGATCTCCTCCTCCTTCAGTGGCGCCGGCGCTGGGGGAGAGAGAGGAAGCAGGAAGCAGCAGACGCGATGCGATCGCGTCTGCTGCTTCCTGGAGGGTCCTGCGAGCGATCGGCTCGCAGGACCCTGATGACAGCCCCCCTGGCACATTGCCCAGGGGGGCTGTCATTGTTAGAAGCCCTCTGCAGCGGCGGCACATGCCGCCGCTGCAGAGGGCAGCGCTTAAACGCCAACGACGTATGAGACACGTCGTTGGCGTTTAAGCCCTTTTACTGCCAGCACGTATGCCATACGTGCTTGGCAGTAAAAGAGTTAAAGTCCAAGTGTAGTAAATCTTTCGTGCAAATCCCAATCTGGCTGTAGAAATAAAAAGCATTGCATATAAATATTTACATTGCAAAGTAGGTAAATAAATACCAAAAAAAAGAAAAATGAGGCTTTCATTGAGCCCCAATAGAGTCATGGGGTGAACTTTGCAGCCCCAGACTGTTTAATTCATCAATTCACATTTTTTGTAATAGTAATCTATTATAATCACCTTCTCTAGGGGAAATATTCACTACCTGTAAAACTAGCCACCTAAGCTGTTTACTCCTGCGACCCTGCAATCTGAACTGCCTACTCACAGGTGTGACGTACTCCAATTGCCCCTTTATGTTTGTCTATCCTTCATCTTATCTCTCTTTTGGTTTTACCCACATAGGCTTTACCACAGGGGTATATCAACATGTAAATAGCCCCCACGGTAGTGCAGGTGGCGAAGTCCTTTAATTTGATAAGAAAACCTTTCTGTGTTCTCTCTATAGGCTATGGCAGAGGGCCCAGAGAGGCCCTGGCAATGTGTGAATTCTGGCAAATGCCAGAGGGGCTGCTGTAAGATGCCATAGACAGTCACTATTTATTGGGCTGGTGGGGGCTGTTTGGGTCTCTGTGTACTTGTAATGCCAGGGCCTATTTTGAATCCCAGTCCAAACCTCGCAGAGAGGTGGTTGTGTCACTCGCTTCTCTAGCATAGGCAATAATACATCCTTAGTTACAGTCTTAATAGGATTATTGTAAATTGCTGGTGGCAAAACATTTGCATCATATTATAGCCAAAAGTAGCCTGGCAGGGCAACTTTGGATAACCAATGCAATGCACGTTTTACCACAAGCGATTTACATCAGCCTATATGTGCCAGGCAAGGGGGAGGAACCAAACATGAGACAATCCCCTCTTATACATACAACAGGGCAGTCTCAGTAAAGTAGCTGGGCTACCTGCTTGCCTCAGTACAGCTGCATGATTATGTACAGCACTGTATGCATTATAACACATATAGATGGCAGATAATATGTGATAATAAAAACATATAAACCTTGGAATTCGTTTACTACATAATATTTTATACTGCAAAAAATTTTTATAATTTCTATATTATTATAAGAAGAGGCTCTCACAAACCAGGGACAATAAAAAGCAAAAGCCCAACACCTTTGGAAAAGTTTTAATTTTTCTTGCTACAAGAACCACTTTCTCTTTGAAGGGATTTCGCCATGATTTTTATGGTATACTTTTTATTTCTAAATTACACTGTTTACATAGCAAATAATTCACTCTACCACTTAAAAGTTTATTCTTGAACCAACAAATTTATTTTTTTTAGCTGTTGGTGTGTAGGCGCCATCTCAGTGCATTGTGCATGTGAGTCTGAGCTTTCAGAAGGAGCCAGCACTACACATTAGAACTGCTTCCAGGTAACCTATTGTTTCTCCTACTCCTATGTAACTGGAGGAGTCCAAAGCTGGACTTGGATTTCTTACTATTGAGTGCTATTCTGATATTTTATTTATATTGGGAGCTGCTATCTTGCTCCCTTCCCATTGTTCTGCTGATCGGCTGCTGGAGGGAAAAGGGAGGGGGGTAATATCAGTCCAACTTGCAGCTCAACAGTCTGACTGAAGTTTATCAGAGCACAAGTCACATGGCTGTGGCACCCTGGGAAATGAACAATATGGAAAACCCATGTGAAATTTCAAAATTAAATTTAAAAAAATCTGTTAGCTTTTTTGAAAAACACATTTCTATGCAGGATTCTGCTGGAGAAGCTCTATTAACTGATGAGTTTTGAAAAAAACACGTTTTCTCATGACAGTATTCCTTTAAAGTCCAATGGTAGTAAATCTTGCAAATCATGCAAATCCCAATCTGGCTGTAGAAATAAAAATCATTGCATGTAAATATATACATTGCAAAGTTGGTAAATTAAAGTCACATAAATTCCTTATTACACCAGAAAAAAACATGATTACTATCACCTTTATATCTGTAAAGGACAAATAAGCTGGGTCATAAGAATGCTAAAATGCTGCTGAATGTGAGTCCATTTCCTGTAACATGAAAGATATTCAGTATTGTTTAACTGGAAAATGTCACAACTTCTGTCTCCACTGGTGTGGCCTCATAGTACCATGTGCATGACTGATTCCGTAATGTTTCCCTATAAAGCCGGCATCTCGACAACTGGCCCTTTCAAGCTACAGTATGTGCCCTAGGTTCTTTTAAAATCCACATTCTACTTACTACTACTTCACACTTGGCTTCTAACACAGAAACTAAAGCTCATTTATTAAAATTGTGCAAAGTGTAACAATAACTGGAGCAAATTGCACTTTTTTTTTTTTTGTAGGGAAGGTAAATTATACTCTTCCTCAGTACTATGATCCCTTAGCCAGGTTCACTAACAGAGGGGCAAACACACAATGCACAGAGAGCTGTGTAACTGCACTAGTAGACAGCACATGTGCTAAGGGGCATATTTATCATGCAGTGTAATAAGTGGAGTGAAGCATTACCGGTGATGTTGCCCAGGGCAACCAATCAGCAATTAGATTTCAACAGTTAGAAAACCAAAGCAAAGCATCTGATTGGCTGCTATGAGCAACATTACAGGTAATGTTATACTGCACTTTTTACACAGCATTATAAATATACCGTGTATTGTGAGCAATACAGAGAAGCTGGAGCCAGTGTGCAGCAGCAGCAGATGGGCCTGACTCACTGTACATTCCCAGAAGGGGTAAGGAAAGGTAAAAACTAAGTAAGCTTTATCAGAAAGGTCTATGTAAATACAGCCACAAGCACTCTATCAAAAGAAATTTGATTTCTTGTCTCCTTTTTTGGGAACATGTTCTTTGGGTATCTGACTTCTCTCTCTTAGGGCTCCTTCAGGTTTGGAGCACGAGTCTGCTCAGTTATTTCCTCTCTCCCTCCCTTCTCCTGCTCCCCCCTCCCATAAGAATTCATAAGAACGCACTTCCCCCACCCTTAGGAATGTGTAATCTGGGCTTCCATATTATTATTATTATTTTATTATTATTATTATTATAACTGCAGCAGGAGCTAAAATGGCAGCTGCTATCAGAGGGAGATTCGATGGCTCTTTACTCAGGTATGGTAATGCTTTCTGCAGAATAAATATATTGTTCTAGGTGGCATTAATGTGGTGAATCTATTGGCAGTAAAATGCCAAAATGACTTTCCTTCTCCTTTAAAAGCATTCCAGAGTTTATTTCGTATATACACAATTATATGTATGTATGGCCTTAAGGTGGCCATACACGGACCGATTTTTTACTTACAAATGACCGATTCCCGAACGATCCGATGCTATCGTTAAGTTATCGTATAGTTGGTGGTGTACGAACGATCGTCGGCCCACTAAACGAGCCGACATTATCGTCCCCAAAATCGATCGGCCAGGTTTAAAAATTTTGGTCGTTTAACGATAAAATCTGCCAGTTGGTGTGAGTGTCAGACATTTGTCTTTCAACGATTGTTCTCTGCGCATGTCACGATTGCCAGCAACGACATCGATCGTACGTAGATGTACGATCGTAGGTATTTTACGATAATGATGCGACAAAATCTTTCCCGAATTATCGTTGCCCGTGGATGACATATCGTATGGGAACTCGATCGCCATACGATCGTTTGTCGATATAATCGTTCATCGCACAACGAGCGAAATCGCCTCGTGTATGGCCACCTTTACACGTTTTGTGCCTCACAGGGCACTTAATCATAGGCTAAATTCAAACACAAAAACACACTCTTTAAAAAGATAACAGCCAATCATCAGATCCACTTACCCTCCATTTACTGCAATCAGCAAAATCCTTAATCCCAAGAAAGTGGAAATCCACAGAGGCACCCACCTTTACCGAATGGTTAAATAACACAAATGACATTAGACAATTGGAGGAAATAACATGTATGATACATAATAAAAACGGACATTATTGGAATATTTGGACACCGTGGCTAAATTATTTAAATTCCCTATAACGGTTAACTCAATCTCGGTCATTCAGATCAGCTCTTGATTTTACAGTACACAGCTTATAAGTTTTCTACTATACAAGTGAATGTCTAGATATGACTTGTTGAATGCTATTGCTAGAAATGTAATCTGTTAGAAATGAAAAAGATGTACAATAACAATGTTTCCCTCCCCTTACCTTCCCTTCTTCTTTCTGTATCCTTTCCCATATACAAAAACTGGAAAATAAAGAATTGAAAAAAAAACAAAAAAAAAAAACAGTCAATCACATTCTTAAAAGGCTCGGCCAATCAAAACTGAGGTAAGTTCAACTGATACATTTGAAACAAAAGTTCCTATTGGTTACAATAAATATAATTGTACAAAGATACTACAAAAATCAATACACAAGTATCTTAAAGCTGCTTCTGCTGTCTACTACCTTCTACTGTCACAGGCAAGACATTTGAAATAAGACTTTATAATAAGACATTATATCACCTTTAACACTAAATATGTGTGAAAAGTGTAAAATACAATACACGGGACAAACTAGCAGAAAATTAAGAGAGAATTGGAAAACATATTTTGAACAAAGAAAGGGAAGTTTGAGAACAACTTCATGTTGGTTTGTTAGTGGCCCAACCCACTTTTCTTATTTTTGAACTGCAGTCCCCCAGTGACCAACTCTGCAAAGTTTGGGGGCATATAAATTGTAAGACTGACAGCATTTTACACTTCACCATTGAAAGTAAATTGGTGAAATGTAATTGGCTGTTGGTGGCTCTGGCCACTTTCTAAATTTGAACTGCTAATACCCAGTGACTAACTTTGCAAAGTTTAACAAACCTGGAATTAATACTTAAATAATAGCATCTGTTTAAATATAAACCAATGAAATATAATGGGTGGAAACAGATTGGCTGTTAGTGGCTCCACCCACTTTTCCCTAACCTTTAACCTTGGTCCCACAGTGACCAACTGTGAAAAGGTTAGGGACACTGGCATTAAATGTGTGAGAACGGCAGCAGTTAAAATTTCCCCACTGAAATCAGTTAAATAAATGTGATTGGCTGTTGGTGGCTCCACACATTTTTTCTAACCCTGAATACATAGTCACCCAGTGACTGACTGTGCAAAGTTTGGGATATGAACCAATGAAATTCAGTTGGTGAAATCTGATTGGCTGTTGGCGGCTCTGTCCACTTTTTCTAACCTAAGTCTTCCAGTGACCAACTGTGAAAAGTTTGGGGGCACTGGCGTTAAATGTGTGAGAATGGCAGCACTTTAAATGTACTCATTAAAATCAATTAAATAAATCTGATTGGCTGTCTGTGGCTACACCCATTTTTTCAAACTTTCAATATGTAGTCACCTAGTGAGTGACTGCAAAGTTTGGGAACTGTTGTGCTAATACTGTTAGAATGGCAGCAGGTTGAATTTCCCCATTGAAAGTCAATAAAATCTGATTGGCTGTTTGTGGCTCCACCCACTTTTTCTAACCGTGACCTGCAGTTACCTGGTGCCTAACCCTGCAAAGTTTGGGGACCCCGGCGTTATTACCGTGAGACTGGCAGCAGGTTGGCTTTCCTCCACTGCAGAAAAAATGTGTAGACGGAGCACATTTTTTCTGCACTGTTTGAGCTACGCCTGGATCGGGGACATTTACTGGCGTGACAGCATGGGACTCTGAAGCAGTGGGATTGTTCCGGTGAGTGCTCCCCACATTAATATTATTGAATTTCCTCCACTGAAAGTCAAAAGGTAAAATATGATTGGCTTTTGGTGGCTCCGCCCACTTTTGGGCATTCAACAAATATCATATTTTCATTCAGGCTGACCCCATGACTATGTGATTCAAGTTTGGGGAGTGTAGCCTCAAAGCTGTAAGATTGGCAGCAGTTTCAATTTCCCAATTATAGTCAATGGGTGAAATTTGATTGGCTGTTGTTGGCTCCTTCCACATTGGGTCATCTAACAAATGTTTCTGTTTCATTCGGGGTGACCCAATCATTTTGTTATTCAAGTTTGGGGGGTGTAGCTTCAAAGCTGTAAGAGTGGCAGCAGTTTGAAAATCTTCCCTGGGAAATTGGGGTGTTCGGAGCGGCGCCACAAAAAGACGGGGGGCCGAATCGCTTAGAAAAGCACAAGCAACCTGCTCCGCTATAGGGTGAAGATGTGTGGGGAGTTTGGGTGTTGTTTAGAAAATGGGGGGCGCTAAGAGGTATTGGAAGAAGAAGCGGAAGTGGAAGGACAGTAGGTTGGGTTTTTCAGAGCAGAATAATTACTGATACTAAGGGGCCCATTTACTTACTCACGAACCGGCCGAATGTGTCCGATTGCGTTTTTTTCGTAATGATCGTTATTTGGAGATTTTTTCGGAAAATTATCGCAACTTTTTCGTTGCCATTCCGAATGTTGCGCAAAATCTGGCGATTTTTTCGTAGCGTAAAAACTTGCGCGAAAAGTCGCGCCTTTTTCGTAGCCATTCCGAAAGTTGCGCAAAATGTTGCAATTTTTTCGTAGCGTTCGGATTCATTCAAGCTTCAGTATGGTGACTTTCCTTGGGCCAGGTTGGAGCTGCAGAGTGCCATTGAGCCCTATGGGAGACTTTCCTTGGGCCGGGTTGGAGCTGCAGAGTGCCATTGAGCCCTATGGGAGACTTTCCTTGGGCCAGGTTGGAGCTGCAGAGTGCCATTGAGCCCTATGGGAGACTTTCCTTGGGCCGGGTTGGAGCTGCAGAGTGCCATTGAGCCCTATGGGAGACTTTCCTTGGGCCGGGTTGGAGCTGCAGAGTGCCATTGAGCCCTATGGGAGACTTTCCTTGGGCCGGGTTGGAGCTGCAGAGTGCCATTGAGCCCTATGGGAGACTTTCCTTGGGCCAGGTTGGAGCTGCAGAGTGCCATTGAGCCCTATGGGAGACTTTCCTTGGGCCGGGTTGGAGCTGCAGGGTGCCATTGAGCCCTATGGGAGACTTTCCTTGGGCCGGGTTGGAGCTGCAGGGTGCCATTGATTCATATGGGAGGCTTCCAAAATCATGCTAAGTCTGAAAGTTTCGCCCGCCGCTTACGAGCGCTCAATATGAAAAAGTCGCGACAAGATACGAGTGAATCGTAATGGCTACGGAAAACTCGCGTTTTTTTGGGAAAATCGTATTGGTAACGAAAAAGTTGCGTCAATTTCCGAAAAGTCGTAAAGGCGCTGAAAAAATTGCAAGAAATACGAAAAAGTCGCAAAATGTTCGTTTTCCAATCGGAATTTTTCCATTTCGGATTCGAATTCGTCTTAGTAAATCAGCCCCTAAGAGTAACAGTTGCAGACATTTTCGTGAATGTACAAATGGGTCTTGATCCAGTTTAACAGTTCTGGGTAAAGATGGGGTGATTCCGAGTCAGAGAGGAGGTGATATTGTTAATGATCTTATTAAAAGAGAAACCAGATGGAGTTTTTACTTGGCTAGCGGGTGAATTACATTTCCAAAAATGCTGTGTGTAATGTGCAGCACAATTGGTTGCCAAATTGCAGCTTTAAGATACTTGTGTATTGATTTTTGTAGTATATTTGCACAATTATATTATTGTAACCAATAGGAACTTTTGTTTCAAATGTACTAATTGGTTGACCTTATCTTTGTTTTGATTGGTTGAGATTTTCAAGAATGTGATTGGCTGTTACCTTTTTAAATAGTGTGTGTGTTTTTGTGTTTGAATTTACCTTTTGATTAAGTGCCCTGTGAGGCACAAAACGCGTAAGGCCATTCATGTATAATTGTGTATATACAAAATAAACTCTGGAATGCTTTTAATATAAACGAAGTATTCTCAACTGCGTTCTCTTTGTGGAATTTCCCTAGGTTGGCTCCCTATGCTGAAGGTCTGGGGCTTGAGCACCTGGACCCACCATTTTACCAGGTAAGCTGTTACCAACAACTCATACATAACGTTCTGTAATTGTGTTGGGTTGAAAACCCCACAGACTGTTCTTCCACTTTGGCTTATTCTTCCGCTTCTTCTTCTTAGCGCCCCCCATTTTCTAAACGCTACTCCTCCTACAGTTTTAGGGGTACAACACCCAAACTCTCCACACATCTTCGCCCTATAGCGGAGCAGGTTGCTTGTGCTTTTCTAAGCGATTGCGCCCCCCGTCTTTTTGTGGCGCCGCTCTGAACCCCCCAATTTTCCCATTGACTTTGACAGGGAAGATTGAGTAACTTGAGTAACATAATCATGGGGTCACCCCGAATGAAACAGCAACATTTGTTGGATGACCCCAAAGTGGGAGGGGCCAACAACAGCCAATCAAATTTTAATCATTGACTTTAATGGTGAAATAGAAACTGCTGCCAATCTTACAGCTTTGAAGCTACACTCCCCAAACTTGAATCACACAGTCATGGGCTCAGCCTGAATGAAAATAGGATGATTATTGGATGCCCAAAAGTGGGCAGAGCTGTGAACCGCCAATCAGATTTTACCTATTGATTTGGCGAAAATTCAACCTGCTGCCATTCTCACAGTAATAACATCAGGGTCACTAGGGAACTGCATTTTTAGGTTTTAAAAAGTGGGTGGAGCCACCAACAGCCAATCAGACATCACCTATTGAATTTTTTTGGTTTATATTTAAAATGTTGCTTTGCTCACACTATTTATGTCAGGGTTCCCAAACAAGTGGGAGGAGCCACCAACAGCCAATCCATTTCCACCCATTAGATTTCATTGGTTTATATTTAAACTGATGCCATTATTTAAATATTAATTCCAGGGTTGTTAAAGTTTCCAGAGTTTTTCACTGGGTATTTGCCATTCAAAGTTAGAAAAAAGTGGGCGGAGCCACCAACAGCCAATAACATTTCACCTATTTACTTTCAATGGTGAAGTGTAAAATGCTGTCAGCCTCACAATTTTTATGCCTGAGTCCCCAAAATTTGCAAAGTTGGTCACTGGGGGACTGCAGTTCAAAAACAGCCAATCAGATTTCATCCATTGAATTTTATTGGTTTAAATTTAAAATGCTGCCATTCTCACACTATTTATGCCAGGGTGCCCACTGTTTGTCACTGGGTGACTTTAACTCAAGGTTAGAAAAAGTGGGTGGAACCACCAATCACAATTCACCTATTGACTTTTACTGGTTTAAATTTTAATTGCTGCTGTTCTCTAACTATTAATCCTAGGGTCTCTAAACTTCGCAGATTTAGTCACTGGGTAACTGCAGTTCCAGGTTAGAAAAAGGGGGTGGAGCCACCAACAGCCAATCAGATGTCGTTGACTTTCAGTGGGGAAATTTAAGTTGCTGCCATTCAGACACTATTAAAACCAGGGTCCCCAAACTTTGCACAGTGGTTTTTACTATATAACTGTGGTCCAAGGTTAGAAAAAGTGGGCAGAGCCCATTCAGTAACTTCATGTCTTTCAACCCAACATGAAGTTTGTTCTCAAACTTCCCTTTCTAGTTCAAGTATGTTATTCTGGGGGGTGTTTAGAGTCATTTTAAAGATAGAAAAAAAGGTTTACTTCTTCTTGAAGCTGCTAGTGATCTTCCTGGGAATGGTAGATGGAGAGCACTTTACCCAATAGCTTTTTGCTGTAGTTATAAGGAAAAAAAAATCATACAGTGACCACAGAGGCAGGCCTGGCCTAGGATTCAGTATAGGCCCTGCCATTTCAAGTACACAGGTCAAACAGGCCCCCACCATCCCAAAACATAATGACTGTCTGTGGCATCTTACAGCTGCTTCTTTGGCTTTTGCCAGAACCCACAGATTGCCAGTCCAGCCCTACACAGAGGTGGGAGAATTGAGGGGGTGTGGGTGTAAATTAGGTCACAGTAAATCATGGGTTGAACCAATCCTACTACTCTCAGCTCAGAACACAAGCTGGCTGTGAGCCTCTGAAGAAACGCATTCCCATTTGTGATAATGACAGCTCTCTCTCAGTCTTGCATATTCTGGAAATTGCATCTTCAATAAAAGCGCCCATACATGGGCAGATTTAAGATGGCAATTTGGGTCCCTCAGACTGATTTGGCAGCTTATCTGCCTTTGTATGGGGACCCCTGATGGCCTCCCCAACCAATATCTGCCCAGATGTTGATCAAACAGGTTTGATTTATCTATGACATTGGGGATCACATCAGCTCAATGATGCAGTCCTCTCTGACAGATCCTATTCCCATTGTTTGGCCAAGGGCCATCAGTTAAAAACGAGTGGATCTTATGTATGTATGTATGTATGTATGTATGTATGATATGTATCTTATGTAAGATCTTATCTTATGTAAATCTTAGTGTATGGCCATCTTAACTGTATTATAGATGCCTTTACTACAAAAGCACTGAATAGTATTAAAAATCCTATAAAATTGATCTCAGTGGAACAGTATAGTATTTTCTTAGGGTGCAAATATGAGTTCAGCAGGCTGATTTAAAACCAGAGGTAGCACCCAGATCATTGTCTATTATACAAAGTCCAATATCACAGTACTGAAAACGTTATAGATTTCAAATGAATGGAGTTAAGCTCATCAGTAAATTATATAAGATTTGCCAAATCAGGAATCAGGATCAAATAGAACAATCATAGGAGGTTTAGCATTCATGCCACTTTACTCCCAAAATCGCATATAAATGGGCCAACCAGAGGCAAAGGAGCCTGTGTCAGTCTCTAAACATAGCTGTGCCAATCTCTAAAGCAAAAAAAGAGTGAAGAAAAAATTAAGAAACTCCTAAAATCTGAAACCTGGATGGCCATATTAAGCTCACAACTAGGAGAAACAAAAACTAGAACAAACTGCTCCAACCCTCCACTCCACAGTGTGAAGCAGATACTGGGCGATTTCCCAGCCAAAACCCATTCTTTTCCTTAGTTATACTGCCCACTCAAAATATAAATTACGCCTGGACTATCTTTCAAAAACGATGCAACGATGCATAGTTAAAGAAAATAATATATATATATATATATATATAATTAGATTTCATGTAATTTATAGAATGTACCCTGGCATTTAATATATGGGGAATGACCATACCTGCATTTCTCATGCGGAGATAATGTCTAACGTGAAACACAGTAAAATAGTATCATTTCATAAACAGATCTATTAATTAACCAATATGTCTGATACTGAGATCACTTTTTAGAGGTTGGTAAGTAGCCATGTCAGACGGGGGTCTACAAATGAATCCACTGTATTGTGTATATAATTGTATAGCCAAATGGTAAATATTAACTAATGTCTTCCAGCAAGAAGTGAAGAAGTGGTAGCTCCTATGACCTATGTGATATGTTTTATTTATATTAATCCATTTGTGATATTATTTTTCATATATTATTTCATCGTACACACAAAACAGTCAATGATTCCTGCTTAGTTTTTGCCTCTCGCATCCCATTTTAGAATGGAACGAATCGTTCGTATTTTGCACTAAATGCGCATTAATTGTAACTTAGTCTGAGCAAGTCAGTAAGTGTAAATACGTTTTCAAATAAACGTTCTAACTATACCAATAATGAAGGTTGTAAAAAATACGTATTTTAAAAGCAAAATAAAAAGCATTTGTGTCCGTTAGTGATACTAAAATACGGCACAAGTAGGGCACAGATATCTCGCTCGTTACACACTGGGGAGCTACTTAGTCGCACACACAAAATGTAACAGATCATTCTTCTTCTGTGGAAAGTCATTTAAGTCTTCTTTTCTAAAAAAAAATGTAAACAACTAATCAGCTGATTTACTACAGACAACAAGGTCTTCGTTCTCCTTCATTCATTAACAAATAGCAGCGCTACTCCCGGACAGGCCTAAGGTAGATACAAGTGTGTTTCCCTATAATTACACAGTGTACCAATTGCTGCAAAAATATAACACGTTTGATACATCCTCGACCTGCCAAGGCATCACCCCAAGAGGACCCTGAGTTCTGCAATGTGCTCTCTTTATAAACATGACCAGGGAAGGACTATGGGTGAAGACACACAGATCTACTTAGTAGCAGCTACTTGTCATGGCTACTAAAGGCCAGAAAATACCCTGCCATAGAAAATACTGAAAATTGATAGATATAATATATAAATACACACTGGTATAATATATAAATACACATAGATACAATTATCAGTAAATGATCAGTATTGTCTATTTTAGTGGCCACAACAAGTAGTAGTGTGGTTGTAGGGGTTGAGTAACTAAACAACACTATCTGATAGGAGGCAGGTGTCCCTGCTGAAATACTATGTACAGTTAGGGGATCTTAACACAAAAACTGAATTGATGTAAAATACTCAGAATGTTTTTCAGAATACTTTAGCAGTTTACTTATAATAAACTATAATTTTCTATTTAGGTGGTTTCTGAGATACTTGCAGTTTAATACTACTCTTATACAAAACTTTTCGCTCAAATGAGTTTAGCAACTATTCATTAAGTGCATAAAAAGTGCATACACAGTTAGGGTCAATAGAACGTTGACCTTCAAAGAGGAATGTTGATCGAAAAGCCGGATATTAGCAGTCTAAAACTGCCAATATCAAACAAACGAATAAACATACAAAGTAAATGTAATAAAAAGTTTAAACAATACGTTTTTTGGGGGAGTTAGTTCCCCTTTAGGAAAGGCAGGGTGTGCAGTAGCGTGCCATCAGCACACATATAGAGAGATGGGAAACAAAATACCGGCTTTGGGTACCTGCCTGGGAAAAGCTTAGAGCGCTGAGAGGCTTGAGAGACAGAGGACGGTTCCACTGCGCACAGACAGGGAGCAGCTAAATACTATAGTTACTGTGTGAGTTATACAGAGCCACTAACTTTCTCCTTCTGGAGACACTGAGAATCAGGAAACAAATTACTAAAACGCAATATAATCAATAATTGTTTATAATATCTCCGCTTTCCACGGCGCTTCCAGCTTATTAGTATTTATATGATTAGTACTAATGGCACTAACGCTCTTACATTACTTGCACACCATCCCATGCTCTTAGCATCCACAAACAGTACAATCCACTTGTCTTTGCAAACAGAATGACTGTAGATTTGCTGTAATGTACTACTAAAATGCCTGTTTGGCTGCCAGTGTTAACCAGTATGTTGGGGTTCGGGTACTACACACCAGTAGTGGTGTCTATGGGCCACAAAGGGTATAGATACGGAATTATTCTCCTTACACATAACATTTCCAGAAGCATTTCAGAGGGAGATATAAAAAATCAATCTTTTCGCTAACAAATTCCAAAATTCCAAATATCATTTCCTGTCCGCTGGAATTTCCATTTGGTTACTTTACATTGCAAGCTTACATATATTGTGTGAGTGCATGTGTATAATAATTTAACATCTTAATGCCTGGTGTGACCTACAGTTATTTTGTATGTTACCACTCAATATCTATGTCTTTAAACTAGATAAAGTGATAAAATAAATGTGATATGTGCAACTGGTGCAATAACAATCAATATTAGTTTAATCAAACACAGTTTAGGCCTTAGTAAATCGTATCGCTGTTTGGTGAATGTGGAAAAAATGAATTTCAGTTGAGTACATGGAGAAGGGCTGTCTGTCAGGAGGAAAACCCGATAATAGTAACAGGAATATATCCTAACAACAGTTTATCATCTGGATTCCATTAGGAGTTAATCAAAAGGGAATATACATTTAGTAAGTAAATATGTGAGGTTAGTAAATGTAAATGTGCCGCGTTTAATGACAGATAGCAACAGTAAGGGGCAGATTTATCAAATTGTGGGTTTAGAGCTTAATACATAACTCTCCCACATTCTGTTCATCCCTATGGGATTTTTAGAAGCATGTGTATCAATGGGTGAAATTTTAAAATCACAATTTGATGAATAAGTCTTAAGAATCCCATTGGAATGAATAGAACATGGGTGCGTATTAAGAATTATGTACTCTTATACATTTTGATAAATCTGCCCCTAAATGTCTCTGCCCTTGAAGAACGAAATTTGGTGGATTCGTATAAACAACATATTGCAAAGTACGAAACAACATTTATAAGCTTGGAAAAGTATATTATTGCATTCCCAATAAGAATAATGCCAGTATAGTCAAGCAGACATAAAAACATACGCTAGGATTTAAGCTTAAGCGGAAATGCGATGTTACATATACTATAAAGGTTGAAGTTGGGACAGTTCGATGTTCCAACTACACACAAATGCACGGTGATATTACATCAAGAACTAAACGAACATAAGTTCAACATGATATCTGAATAACTGATTCTATTTGAGAATAGCAATTGAATGGGAAGGGAGAATTAGGTTAGAACTAACTAGTAGCCATGAGATTATTCCATCTGGGGTTATTGGGTAAATCTGACAAGACAAGGTTGCGCCTCATACAGTATATACAGGGCTCATCCAAACAAGTAGCCCCAGCCCAGAGCGCAAAGCTTTTGGATTTGTTGTTTCATTTCATGCTCAGGTTTGTACAGAGCAAGTGTAGAGAATTAGATCTCTTAGAATTATATACATATAAATATATATAGTGATGGGACTCACATATAGACGTATTCCATACTCAGGGACTATAGATAAATGCAGAACTAAAAGAAATAATTATTTTGGAGGGAGGATCATCTATGTTTATTTCATACTTGGGGATATAAAGACGCAGTTTAGAGAAATACGGACTCGGAAATAAAAGGGGGTTACTGGGTGACTGGGAGGGGGCACATACATGTTTATTTTATTCTCGGGTATGTATAGGATTCAGGGAAGCGCAGACAGGCAGGGATAGGCATAGGCTTTCTGGAATATATCAAGTCACTCGGCCAGGGGAGCCAAAAGAGAAAAAAACGCAGTTTCGAGTATGAATTAAAAGTGAGAAAATTCATTTTCTGATTGTAAAGTGACCTTGGGATTTGGCCACAGACCGCACAATAACTCATAGCGAGCGCTATCTCCATTAGCAACCACACTCCTCTGGAACGCACCATCTGGAAGTATCCCAACAGCCCACAGCAATGGTACAGGCCGGCTCTATATAGGGCCCACTATAGCCCCCAACTCTGACACTCTATAACCCCGGTGCCCTGAGGCGCTTTAACCCATTCAGTGTTGTGCGGATGCTTCCACTTGGCAGTTTGAAAACACCCAGACGTGTGTCTGTCAGTGAGAAAGAACGTGTGTTTCTGGCCATTTCCTGGCAAAACCATTGCCTCTTACCCCGGTAGCTAAAGTGCACTGACACAGAGAGGCACAATGATATGATTAGAGCTAGCTAGGCATACTGACACAAAGGCTACATACATGGGATACATACAGTTCTGTATGGAGTTTCCATTTCCCTACCTTACACAGGCCCCCTCCCTTTTTTCTGGGCTCACTGACAGAGCTGCCCGGAGCATTACAGACCCAGGAAAGTCGGACGAGCACATTACTGCCCCCTGGCGCTTTCTAGCAAATACAGGGACCACCGGCGTCACATTCATCCCTGCGGTCACTGCAAGTTAAGTACAAAGCGCAATCAGGAGTCAAAGTGGAAGCAGTTGCTGGCAGTGAGCCTGGACGCCACATCCACTCCCGCTCCTCCCACAGCGCACTGGGCAGCTCCCGCTCTTTCCCCAGCGAACTGCAGCTCCGCTCCCGCTCCCTCCTCGCAGCTCCAGCTTGGAGCCCCCCCCCTCTCTCTCTCTCATTCTCCCTCTGCGCCTACTGAGCCCCACACCTCCTATCTGAGCCCCACACCTCCTATCTGAGCCCCACACCTCCTATCTGAGCCGCGCTGATTCTCCGCTGTAGTGAGAAGGGGATGGAAGGCAACAGGGCAGCAGCGCTACTACTTACAATCCTCAGAATGTTCGCCATCGTGTGGCAGGGTAAGTGCCTCCCTTCCTCCCTGCGGCCCCCCTGCTATTTACCAGTGTCTTTCATTTGTGGAGTGTATTACTGACAAAATATCCCCCTGTGACAGCTTGAGCCCCGCAGGGAGGTTAATGTGCGACTCAATGTGCACACAAGCAGCTGGAGGGGTGTGGGGGGTATGGGGGATATGAAGGGAATGGGGGTATGGGGACATGGGGGTAATGAAAGGAAAGGGGGCATGGGATGGCGGGAGAATGGGTGCAGGTGTGCGAGTCAGGGTGGATGCGAGTGAAGGAAGCGATGTACTAAGACTGAGGCTCTGGGTGGGTCGGGCCTGGCAGCACCTTTTCCTGCAAGTCATGTGGCAGCGCCAGTCACGCACTAAGGCTCCGACTTCGCAATGTGAGCGCCCTGTGCCCGACTCTCCAGCCGCCTCTCCTCCCATGGGAAATATAAAGCGCAAGCATTCCGCCACTCTCCCTGCCTACTCACTGCTTTTATTGCTGTTAGATCTCTATTCCCACTGTCAGTTTATGCTCTTTTTTGCCACAGCAGCACGAATATCTAGCGATATGAGCAGAGTACATACATAGTCGCAAAGTATGCCTGTTAACCATTTCTACTATTGCTTCAGACACGGACATTAGTTCAAACTTTATTTTCTGCCATCAATGAATTGTTAATGTTTCTCATTTTCTTATTCACGTTTTAATAACCGAGATGATCGTTTCCCCCGTCAGCCTATGGCTGCAGAAGGGTTAGATGTACTGGAGGTAAAGAAAATACAGCTTTATTTTTGGTTATTCTCTGGGCTCAAGGTGGCCATTTTCAATTGCTTTATGCTTTGCTGCTCGTATGCCCTATATGGATTACATACAACAGAATCAAGAAACATTAAAATCAAACCACATTTATTTTCACAACGAATTTCCACATTATTGTTTCTGTTATAGCGTGGAGTGATCCATTTATCATGAACGAAATTGTTAAATTCTTCTGCCCATATCTGATAGTAAATGTTATTCAGAATCCTACATTTACACATTTGGGCACGCCGCAAATAAATACATCAGTTCCATTACCAGACAATGCTGTATTTTCCATTAATTTTTCTAAAATGTAGATTTAAAAAAAAAAAAAAGAAAAGGTGCTTTATTTTCTCCTAATCACATAGCAAGTTGGCTGATCTACACAAGGGGCTCTTAAAATGTGGGCAGCCTGAAGGGTGTGACTGGAAAGAGCTTGAATGCCCATTAAATTGAGATTTGTGGAAAAGAACGATTTTCTGTACTAAAGTTTCTCTGAACTGGGAAAGATTGGCTGACGCAGGAATATGTTTATTCATCTGTAGCCTTCTTACAAGCTAAGGAGGCTCTTGCCCACATTTTAGTTTAGTTGATACATTTTAGGTCAGCATTATACTTAAATACCAGCTACAAATATATCAGTTTTTGCCTGACAGACTTAAATAAGCCTCCAGGAGCATGTATCAATGAATGCATCTTATTTTAATAAATTACTGAATGGTATCCTGATTTACTGACCTAGTGCTGGGAAACAAATAAATCAGTTGGTATATTTTAGCAAAACAGTAACATAATCGACAATACATAAAAAACAGACAATCAAGAAAATTGAGCACAATGGGGAAAAAAATCCTTATTTATGTTGCGCTATTTAAAAAGGTAAACGGCTCCTTTTTTCTACCTATGCATGAGATTTTTTTCCAGTTCTATATTGAGTATAGAATACGGAATGGTGACAGTTACCACTTCTACTACCACACATAATTATCTCTAAGATAAGTGATTACAAATTCAATACACAACTTTGGTTTTCCCAGAGTGGGAAGGGTTAAGCAGTAGTAACTGCAGTAATGCTAGGTCAGACCAGGAATTATAAATGGGAAATTGATTTAACCAGATGTAGCCATTACTACACAAATGTGTGCAATATGAACTAGTTTTTTTAATATCCATTTTTAATATTTTTTTTATGTTCTCTATGGGTTCCTAAAATGTATTGTAGCTACTTGTCATTTTCAAATGTCATCAGTAATAACTGTAATGACCTATGCATATGTGATTGACTTTTTTATTCTAGGGATTAGCTGCTTAAAATAATTATATTACCCTATACAGCAAATTAAGTTTTGTGTATCAAAGTTGGAAAAGCTTACACTGGGGGAACAGCAACTCTTTGGGTGTGTATTTAAAAAGAATAATATCTGTTGTATGAATTTCTTGCCGAATAAAACAAAGGTGTGCATATATCTGAGAGATGTGGCATTAAATGTTTTTTCATTGCAAGACCAAGCAATGATGAAAATGTTGCAACTGTTCCACCATTTTTCAATGGGTTGTAAACCTGTTAGAAAATAATGGCCAATAGTGCATACTGTGTAACCCTTGAAGGGACATGAGCCAGATGTTGGCCCTTCATGAGAGTTTAATACTATATGTTATATTCTTTGTGTTGTATTTTATTTTTTGATCACCTGCTGAAAAAAGAACCAGCTGCATATTTATGTATGTATGTATAAATGGAGGGGGGATTATATTCTAAGGCAGTGAACCCCAACCAGTGGCTCAGGGGCAACATGTTGCTCACCAACCCCTTGGATGTTTTGGTTGAATAAAAACAAGATTTACTACCAAATAAAGCCCCTGTAAGCTGATAGTGTGCATAGAGGCTGCCTAACAGCCCTTATTTGGCTCCTCCATGAACTTTTATGATGCTTGTGCTGCTCTCCAAGTCTTTTTACATTTGACTCTGGCTTACGAGTAAGAAAGGTTGGGGACCCCTGTTCTAAGGTGTAAGAATATGTTTTTCTAGGGTTGATTATTGATAATTTTAATGATAAATTTTATTTATAAAAACACTTTTCTGCTTCCCACATTTGCTTTTTCATTAGAAAGTGTTGATCTGGTTATAACAGTTAAATTCCATTGTTTCTTTGAGGCTGCAGAATTTAGGGGCCAGTTCATAATCTTTAGGGGGGGGGGGAAAGGTGAGCATTGCTGTCATTTTAATGCTTTGCAAGTCTAAGGAGAATTTGCAAAATGGTAAAAATAATTAATTTTAAATGCTAATGGAAAAAATTTGTAAATCTGAATCTGATTGTTCTTTTTTCCACAGCAGTAACCAGAGTTGCCAATGAATAAAACAAAACAATCATTTGTAATTCTGCCCCCAGTTTCAAATTACAGAGTTTGAACATTTTTGCCACTACATGAATTCACAGGATTGCTGCCAAACTAGGTGCTGTACAGAATTAACTCCGCTAACAAACATTAGAAGGGATACTGACATGACTTCAGTTATAGAGGTTCCGGCACTCTACCCAAACAAAGGATTACTGTGCTTCAATTCTCTCAGACTTCCCGTAGGTCAGACCATGTATCCACTACATTAATAGAAGAGGAGAGCACTCTTGTGCAGAATCACTGCTGCAAAATGCTTTATTGCTGACTGCCAAACACATTTTCTTTCAGAAGTGGGCATGAGTATTATGATCACCACATCTTCTCTGATAGTATCATGCTTTTGGAATGGAATTATTCAGTATCAAATAAGTATTTTAAGAATTTTATGATCAAATGGGAAATATTTATATGTATGCTCTGCAAAGCATTTAAGCAAATGGTAAATAAAAATGAAAAATGGCTCATTTATAAATAGGTGGCTTTCTTATATATTTGTCCTCTGCATTGGAGTGACCACACTACTTAGTTTGGCACAGGTATTCCCCATAAAAAGCTACAGAATGCCCTCATCTATTAGAAATTAAACAAGGGGTTAATAGTAAGACATCTTAAAATACATTTTATTTGTTGTTTGTGTTACACTGGGATATTTTCATGTTATAAGGCTAATGTCCCACAGAGAGACTAGTCGCTGCGATTTTTAAAAAGCGAGTTCCAGCGACAAGTCTTTTTTTTAACAAGCGATTACCAGAGATTTCAACAACGGAGCAATTCTATTTCCCACAAATCCAGGTGTCATATTCCCAGCCCACACTTAGAAATTACATTTAGTGCAATGGGGAAATCACAGTGTAGTATCGTCGGTTTAGGTACTGAGGATTTATATTCTTTATGTAGAGACAAAATGAGCAACATGTTGCTGGAACTTGTGTTTTAAAAATTGCAGCTACTAATCTTTCCGTGGGACATAATCCTAATACCAAGACCAGGCCCGGATTTGTGGCGAGACCACAAAGGCCCGGGCCTAGGGCAGCACAAACTTCGGGTGGCATGCCACCCCGCCGCAGCGAAATTTTGAAATTTTGCTCACATACGGAGCAATGGACCTCTCCCCACTGCTCCGTATGGGAGTTTTAACGTTGGGAGGGGTTTCACGTGTTTGTGCATGCACACTCGCTGGGGGGGAGGGGTAGGGGCACCCTCAGTAGAAATCCGGCGCTGACCAAGACCACTGGAAGTTACATTTACAATGGCAGGCAGGGTTGATTGACTTGTATTTTAAGACTGGTATTTATCTGTGGGGAGATAGTATTTACTATGTTTGAGAGATGCTTTTGTGACTGTTAAAAATACTGCCATGCTGCTTGAAGTTTAAGGATGATATATATGGCTTTACAGAAGTATGGTGCTTTTCATAGCTCGATAAATAATGTCTTCCAAGCACTTTCCTTAGTAATGCACCAGAAGTATTAATTAAAAAAACTGCAATTAAAAAATGTATTTTAGGCAGGTTGCTCAGTAATGCAGGCTCAAACTGTTACAATTTGCTACTTTAGCTGCGCTATTTCTCAGCAGCATCTGTGGGTTGTTAGCAACTATTGTATTTATTTTAAGTGCTGCCTTTTATGAAACTTGGGGATTATGCTTAGCAGGGCCAAAAATGATAAATGTATCAATGAATGTAGCAAATAAGAACAGATTGCAGAGTTATTTACCCACCCCCTAGACCATATATGTCAAACACAAGGCCCGGGGGCCAAATCCGGCCCACCTGGCTGTTTTATGTGGCCCTTGGTGAGTGTGTCTGACCATCCAGCCTGATCAATTTCCATTTTCCTCACATAGTAACTAAGACTAAGGGGTATATTTATCATTCTGTGTAAAAAGTAGAGTGAAGCATTACCAGTAATGTTGCCCAAGGCATCCAATCAGTAATCAGATTTCAACAGTAGCAAAGCATCTATTGGCTGCTATGAGCAACATCACCGGTAATGTCTTACTCCACTTTTTACACATTGTGATAAATATACCACTTAGTATCTTACTAAGTATATTAATAAAAAAATGGCCCGCGACTTAGCCTGTGATTTCGGCCCGCTATGTGATTGAGTTTGACACCCCTGCCCTAGACAGAAGATTGTGAAAAAGAAAACTTAAAGGCTACAGTCACACATTGTGTACCGCTTCTCTCCACCCATGTTTTGTAGCCAGGTGGTAACGAGCCCTGTGTGACTGTGGCAGGCAGAGACATGCCTTATATGGCTGGGGCCTAAACTTCAATATTAGACATTCAAAAAATAGAAAAGGTGTTTTTACTGCTCTGGTTCCTTTATAGGAAAATAAGGTAAAGGCAAATGATAAATTATATATTTTTCCCTTTAAGAATTCAAGAAACCTTTTAGGTAATTGTGTCTAAAATTAAAAATGTAGTCTGCCAGTGGGGTGAGGTGGCTGCCTTTTATACCTGTATGTAAATGGCATGTTACTAACCTCGCAGATTTGCTGTTGCGCATTCTCGCTTCCATTCAATTGCTCCGTATGTGAGCATAATTTCAGGTCGGCTTGGGCGGCATGCCGTCCCTTAATTTGGGCTTCCCTAGGCCCACGCCTTTGTGGCCTCGCCTGACCGTAGCATGTGGGGCAGGGCTATCCAACTGGGGGTTCAGTAGCCTCTTTGCTGTTAGGTCTATAGGCCTTTTGAATGACGTCACTATTTTAATATAAATGTAACCATAAGTATGTTGCATAGGAAATCCACACAAGCACATTCTGACCCCCTTAAGTCAAACCTAGAACCCCAGCCCTGCAAGGCAGAAATTCCTACCACTGCATGACCATGGCAAACTTTTTTATGCATATGATATATATTACATATTTATTATATATGGTAGCATCACAGTTTAGATAGTGTGTTTGATGCATTAGTGTGATTGTTTATTACATTATTTAAAACTATTGGTTTTATTTTTAACCCTTAGGGCAGTGGCACAGAGGGAGATTAGTCGCCCACGATAAACCTTCACTATTGCTGGTGACTAATCTCCCTGACATGCCATCCCACCAGCAAGAATGTAAATCGGTGGTGGGATGGTATGCTGTTGCCTCTCAAGGAAACTTCGGGTGACCTCAGAAAACCATACTCATATGCCATTCCACCGGCGATTTACATTCTTGCCAGTGGGATGGCATGTCGGGGAGATTAGTAACCGCAATAGTGAATTTGTGCCACTGCACTTATGTAAATGTACTTTATGTTGCCCGTGGAAGCAGAAAGCAGATTGCTACTGATATTAACTGATAATTTATTTACGTATTCTTATATAGTGCTAACATATTCGCAGATCTTAGAGATTTTAGTGGGTGCTTTACAGAGTTTGGGTGTGTGCACACAAACCAACCAAACTGTATATAATTGCCCTCAAGGATGTGGGTATATGCACCCCCTAGTTTTCCCTAGGCACCACTCCCCCCCCCCCCCCCCCGTGATTGTTATCGCTTACCTTATACCCCGGGCCGGTGCTCCTGCTAACAGAAAACTGCACTGGTCCAGGGTATATGTGAGTGAGCAAACCTCTTCCGCCAGACTTCTTTCTTCAGAATCCATGCGCAGTTGAGTGAATTTTTCTTTTTATTTTCGGCTTTTCACTCTACTGTGCATGCACCAAGACTGAATCAGAAAGAAGGATCACTAGCTGTCTGGCCCGTGCAGTTTTCTCCTAAAAGGAGCACTGGTTGTTTCAGGTAAGCGATGACAGTTACTTGGGGGTGTCTAGCATTTTGTCACCCCCCAGTGATGTAGGCTTTTCCTTCTCTTTTAATTACCGATTCAAGAGAATTCACCAATGAGACTGCTGATGACCACTACTATGGCAGACATCTTGCGAGTACATTATTGTAACAGCAAAAACAAGACGTTTATCTGTCATTTTTGGCTTTCAAGTATTACACTGTAATAAAACATGAGGGAAGGACATACTCGTTTACAACTTCAGCTGCAGGCTGCAACTACTTTTTGGTGACAAAAATTGGACCCTCAACCTAATGGCCACCTATCTGATTAGATTTCAGCATTCCTAGGGTATAATCAAATTAAGTGCAGTTCCCCACTTGCAATGAACTGGCCTTTCAATCTGTCCAATGAGATTGCGCCTTTCCAATTGTATTTGAAATCTGTTGGGTAGTGCATTGTGACAATGGAGAAGATCTGCACTAAAGGGGTTTGAAGGTTCTGAATTCCATTACCTGCAAATCACATGCCTGCCACCCAACCAATGACATTGTGGCATTCTGTAGTATCAAAACGCGGCTGCAAATTGTGACAAGGTAGAAAACATATATCAAGGGTTTTTTAAGTGTATGGGCTGATGTCATGTGTTTAAATGCAGCCTATTGTCAACTGACATAGATAAGCCAGCAGAAAAATGCTGTGTGTCTCTCTGGCCTTAGTATGAATAGAATAACATAGCCCGTCTATATAGCATTGAACAATTCTGTGTAGCCAGGGCTTGAAACATTGCCACTCTGTGCCTTAAGATTTGAATAAAGGCACTTTGAATCTACATATACAGGGTAAGTGCCATCTGAATTTATACAGGATCAATAATCTCAGTAGGCTGTGCCAAATGCATGTATTCATAATGCAGATACCCATGATTCCTAGATATGCCTAGGTGCTTATTATTAAGGTGTGCATTTTCGTATGTTATATGTGTATCGCTACATTTAGGTTTGAAAATATTTATATTATGATTTATGTTGTGACGGTTTCTAGAGGCATAAATGTGCATGTCGTATGGCTGTTATGTGTTCCTTTGGATACAATGTTAATTTCATATCTTTGATACTTTAATCTATTTCTCTGTATTGTGGGATTGTCTTGTTATGTATGGTGACAGGATACAAGCTATGGGATATTAGTGTACTTATTATTAGGGGAAATGCTAAAGTCAATACATTTTGTATAATGCAACAAAATGTTGTTCTAAACTACTTTTTAATATACTTCATTGTATCATGTTTAATGATTGTATTTGTAAAAAAAAAAAATTGCTGCTGAAAGCAATATGTCTGTCCTTGGCTGTTCTCTGCACTGCTTGATGTGACTGCATATATCCTTGAAACAGTGTCCTGTATTAAGTGCTCTTACTCAGCTGAGACTTTTTGTACCTATTTTGCAGTGCTAAAGAGTACATCAATGGATGAGCAAAAAATCTGGGATTCAGTAGCCGTTGCTCCATCAACACTTCATTACTGGAGTCTGGCTACAGGTCACTACTTAGTCCCATTCAGAATACATAGGATAACCAGTGAATACAGCCCATTATCCTTTAGGGCAGTGATCCCCAACCAGTGGCTCAGGGGCAACATGTTGCTCCCCAACCCCTTGGATGTTGCTCTCAGTGCCCCCAAACCAGGGAGTTATTTTTGAATTCCTGACTTGGCGGCAAGTTTTGGTTGAATAAAAACAGAATTTACTACTAAATAAAGCCTCCGGTCATCTGATGCTGTGCATAGAGGCTGCCTAATAGCAAATCTTAGCCCTTATTTGGCACCTCCATGAACTTTTATGGTGCTTGTGTTGCTCTCCAAGTTTTTTTACATTTGACTGTGGCTCACGAGTAAGAAAGGTTGGGGACCCCTGATTTAGGGGACGTGGAGAGAAGGGTACAGCGTACCATACACAGTGGCAATGTCCTAGGGCTAGAAGATTTTTGACCAGAGTGTATGAGCAAAAGAGGCACTATAATTATAGAATATAATCAGTAGAGGTCTGGGAACATAAAAAATGCCTGTCCCCAGACACTATAATAAAAAACTTATTCATTGCAAGGCTTTGAGGCTTATTTAAATCTAAATAGATATATAAAGTTAGAGATGCATTTGTAAGATCCGGAAGATATATAGAACCTTTTCAATAATAATAAAAAAAAAAGTGCAGAGTACAGTGCTCATTGGTGCAAGAGCACACATTCAGTACAGGACTCCAGATGTTCTTTGTGCCTGTAGGTGCTTTTCCTTGCACATCCAAAATGATATGGGGATGGGCATTAATGTCCATAAGTAAACTCGCAATGCACATTTTGCCTCTGGTTGAGGCAAAATTATGTATATATTTTTAACACTAATACAACATATTTTCTTGTGTCCTATTCAGAACGTTTGACAATGTAGTGCTATGCAGGTTTTAAACTAAAATATGCTTCTGATTCACAGATTGCAGATGGGTAGGGATTGCAGAGGGCATAGGTGGGGTTTGGGCATAATGGGGCAGATAAGGGGCATTTTCAAGTGTATTCTATTCTATGTTGGTTGAGGTCTAATAATTCAAACTGGCTGCTAAGGAAGTAGTATCGAGCCTTATACTTTCTGATTGCAGCCCCTGCAGGACACACAAATCATTTAGCAATATGACGATCACTTTATTGCATGGGTTGAATGCCACTCCTATTCTGGTAGTTACACAAGGATGTATACCGATTTAACTAAATAATAAACGCCTGCAGCCAGTTCAGCAGCGAGAAAAGCGATGACAGCAGCTATCTGCAATAGGCTAAAGTGCGCCCCCTGTGGGATGGAAGCGGCGGTGCCTAGAGCTGGCAATCAGTGCAACCCGGTAGCACCCTGCCTTTCTTACAAGTGTCCTTCATTCTTCAGCTGCTCTGGGACTTTACACACACGTTCTATTTTGTGTTGTAGGTGATCAGGTTCTCAGCCGGGGGTTTGGGAGTAACTAACGGAACTCTTTACTGTCCGGGGTCAATTGGGGGAACAAAAAGTGTTGGAGTGGGGGATGGGGTACGCTGTAATCGCTTGGCGGCGCTGTTGCTACTTGACAATAACACGACTGGCAGCAGAACGAGTGCAGGTTATTGTGCCTTGGTTGGCACCTGTCGTACTTAAACAAAGGGTTGCTTTCCCGGGCTGCCTATAGTGTTCGGGGCTTCAGAAGTCGGGCGATAAGGGGTCCATTGCCTAATTTCCGAAGCTCCAAACACTTCTTGCTTCCTTCAGCACTGAAAGGGTTAATGTCCATTTGCGGCGGAGTCGCTGACACACGCACATACATATACATACGGGTCTAAGGACGTGTTCTGCGTTTAGGTCTGTGGAAGCTGCGCTCTCTCTACTGGCCTGCAGGGGGAGTGCTGGTGCCGGCACAGTAATAGTTCGGGTACCAATCCCAAATACAGTATTCTGTGCCCTCTTCCTTAGGTCACAAAGCAAACGCTGTGACCTCACCATAACGGGGCAGTTTCTGGGTGCAGGTCGAGAGGGGAAGCAAATGTTTCCCGCTCCCAGTCAGTGTAGGGGCTGGGAGGCCGCCGAGGCTCCGTTTGCCGGGCAGGCTATATCCGTGCGCCCTTACACATGACCCCGCACAATGGCTAAGCGAGCCTTCCCTGCCGCCGGGCGGGACACAAAACTGTAAACAATCTACTCTCGCCGGCTGTGTGTTGGGGTAGGGGCGGTCCGGTGGGCGGCGATTCCATGAGCCAATTGAAAGCTACAGGGCGTGGTGTAGTAACGCGACGCTGCTCACTGCTAAGTTTGTCATTTCCCCCGGTCAGTCTTCCATAGGCTGGTGTTGGTGTAGGTTGTGCTCTGCGCGCCGGGATTGCTCTTTTGTGTGAAGTCCCGTGTTTGACATTTGTTCGGTCGCGTCGCTTCTCCCCTGCTTCGCGCCCTACTACGTTATTTCCTCCTTGTGGATGTTGCGCTTTGGCTTGTGAGGAGCGGCGATGAAGAATTCCAAGCTGTGAATGTAAGTGCCGGTGCTGTTGCTTTAGTCTCTCAACTCCAGTGTCAGGAACTTCGGCCAGCGCCTCGGGGAATGCTGGGAGTTGTAGTCTGGCAGGCACTTCCTTCTTGCTGGGTCTCTACTCAGAGTAGGTACTGCCTGCTTATCTGGACGTTTATATAACTCCATTCTGTGGGGCTGATAAGAAGTCATGCGTTCAGCACGTATGTTACCCATTAGGTACCTACACAGTGTGGCTGTGTTACTGACAGCTCTACTCTCGCCACATCTCCCAGCATCCACCAGCTTGGGGGGGGGGGTGTAGTCAACAACAGACTGGGCATTTGGTAGTATTCAGTACTGTGGCACTAACTATAATGAAATAATCCCTTATTAATAGCCACAAGCAGATACACTCAGATACAGCAGCCAAGCAGGCATGATATTGTCATTCTGTGCCAGGGAGCTCTGCAGGGGATATTTAGGATTTTGACACCTAAAAACTAAAATTCCTGCATGTGTGTATGTGTGTGTGTGTGTGTGTGTATGTATATGTGTGTATGTGTGTGTGTGTGTGTGTGTATGTGTGTGTGTATGCATCAGCACAAGCATTTGTTTGCAAACAACCCAGGCATGACACTAGATGGACCTATCATTCCTTCCCTTTATAGATCCCTTCTCGTTAGATATCTATCATCTATCTTTCTGCTGCTCTGCAGAATTGTTTTTGTTTCATAGGAAAGTTTTTCTCCCTGTAGAACCATAAGAAAAAAAAGTGACAACACAAGGCTACATGGCTTTTCTGCATATTTAAAAAAACAATAATATATACCCATCATCAAAGTACCCTGTAATGGCAAAGAAGCAGCAATTATCTGTACTTACATCCAGTACTTGGGGAAAGCACTTTCTGACACTTAATATGCAGTTCACAAATGGGCATAAAGTAGTAGGTTCTTCTAAGATTAAAATCAAATAGCAGAGATGCTTATTTTGGCCAGTGTTTTTATACTCAAAAAATGGCCCTGGCTCTGGTTCCTGCTGTTCCCCATACAGCCGTGCTCCTGTAGTAGGAGACAGAGACTGTGTTTTTGTGTCCCTGCATCAGTGAACTTGACTATAAATTCTTGCCGACAGTATTTTGGGTTGTTTAAACAGGATATTATTCTCAATCTGTAAACCACATATGAATTTTTCTAACTACATATTATGCATTCTGGTTTAAACTGACCACTAATAAATTATGAAATAAAATACTTTTATTATACATGGAAAATTAAAAGAGCTTCCCCCCCCCCCATATGAAGAGTGAAACAAGCTTCTCTGCACTACTATAAGCCTATTGTGACGCACTTACAACTTTGTGGCCTTTGCCAAACCTCTCCCCAGACTTGCTATGCTCAGCATTTTCCAAAGAGAACAATAGGACTGGAACAGGGAGCCCTGCCAGCCAGCTCCGCCAGAGAATCAGTGCAGCCACTACAAGCAGCACTAGCTCCCAGCCTCTCTCCTGTAATGACCTGGAAAATGAGCCTGTAAAATACTTCATGACAGCTGATACAACTCTTTAAGGGGAGAGGCAGACGCCACCTTGGGAATTTTCAGGGGGAGGGGAACTGGCAAGCAAAACACAACATTTATCACACTGTTGAAATCATAGGGTGTTAAACAAGATATAAGAGATGTATTTTAATGGGGCAGGATTCTTGCTATTTATCTAAATGTCTGGCTGCCTCCAAGTAAGAAGACATTGTGATATCTGCTGTACATAATTTTGCTTGTCAAGAAATGATGTACAGTAGCACATTGTGCGTACTGCTGGGGTAATTTAATATCTAAGTGTGTCCTTGTGTAGTTCTCACTACCTCATTATACCCATACAAACCAGCCTGCCACCAGACATGGCCAGACATGTTAACAAGGAAGAGCATTTGGGGATAGCATACAAACAGAAGACCTCTCTCTCTCTCTCGTTCCCTTTTTAAACTTAAGCAATATTAGTTATCATTTCATTAGATACCCCAGCTGTTGTTTAGATTGGCATGACAAAAAATAAAAACCCAAGTTTTTCTGTGATGTGACTGAAGTGTTACAATTATGGCTTTGTTAGTTCTAGCTAATGACACACTTCTGCAAAGTTACTAGCGTGTGAGAGCCTTGGGGCATGTGATACAGTGCTAGTGAGCCTTTTAAAGCTTTTCTTGTACACGTGTGTTTAGATACACATTTATTTTATTCCACTTTTTGCTACTGTTATTCTGATTACAGCATATATTGTAATATATTCAGTACACTTAACTGTTTCTTCTTTTGAACTTAAATTTTAGCATGGCTATGGTTTCTTAAGGCTAGCTTCATAGCCAGAATTGTCCTGGGGGCAGGGAGTTTTGTAAAGAGTGAAAATCTGTAGGTTTGGTTGTTTAAATGTTTCTGTAACATGTATATGCCTATATAATGCCACTGGTTATGGCACCACAGTATAAATGATTTTATACTGATTTTTTACTGATTTTCTTTATTTATCTAAAGTTGCTAGTGCTGTGAAATCCAGATATGTTGGGTGTTTAACCCTTCTGAGGATTGTTGGCACCTCTGCAAAGGCTTTCACTAGTAGCAAGATGATTTTATTACACTTTGTGGCTTTCAGATGACTTAAAACTGACTTTATAAATGTGTAGTCAGTGTTTCGTATGTCATCTTGTCCACCGCAAATGCACATTCTGTTTCAAAGGTAAAGTCCCTGGCCTACAAGTACATAACAAAAAAAAAAATGTGAGCATTTACATGTTAACCAAATTTCTTACAAAAAAAAGCCTTTCTTTCTGTTGTCATTTTTTTTTTATTATCTACATGACATAAATCATTTGTGACATGTATATTAGCTTAGTGCCCACTGGGCCATTATGCATTAAAACAAATTCCAGGTATACATCTAACAAGAAAGACACTTTGAAAAGGTACACATGTTCTGCATGACTTCTAGGCCTCAGATATCCTCTAATACCAATACTGCTATTCTTGGGAGGCCTTTAAGAGAAAATGTCTTTAGCAAAGTTTTCTACTGCAGAACCCCTTTGCTGATGAGTGGTACCCTGGGCTGTAGATAACTAAATTCTCCCATCACCCCAGCTTACTAGACTGCCACAGTATTGCAAAGGTTTCCAAAGAAGTTCTGTCTTTTGTTGTGGTAAGGGATTGTGTAGCTCAACATGCCCTTTTGTTTAATTACAGAGATAAAAATACCAAATGGCCAAACAACCGTCGGTCTTGAGTCCGGACTGTAATAGTGGTGAAGGTGGCCAGTTACAATCAACAAGCAGACAACATTCTCATCGCCCTCTCAGAAGAGGGGCCCCCACCTCTCTTAGCAGTCCTTTTCAAGGTAATCAATCAGATGAGGGTGGGAGCTCCTCAGCCAGCACTCCATGGGGTCCTACTATATCGCCTTATAGTCCCAGTTCCTTTGTCAACAGATCACCCCATTGCATGCTGGTAAGAGGATCATCACTTGTCTCCAAAACCTCAAGTGGCTATTTTTCATTCGAAGTGAGTCCTGGGCCTGTGAGCTGTGATAAATCAACTCAAACACCAAGCCCTCCTTGTCAGGCATTTAATCATCTCCTTTCCGCAATGGGTAAGCAGTATTTGCTTTCCGGTTTTTTTTAATTTTTTTTTTCTTCTCAGTAATTATAAATTGTTACAAACACAATTTCACACCTGGTTTAAATGGATTTTTGAGTCTTGGGTACTTATTTTCTATAACATGGGTAACTGCACTGGTTGCACCTAGCAACCAATCAGACATTTTCTTTCATGATGTTCCTTTAGCAGTAAGATCAAAACAAACTTTATTGCATTTTATAAACTCTGTAAAATGTCTAAAAATATATAACAAACAAACTGCTGATTGGTTGCTATTGGCAATTGCAATTTAGCATCTTTGTTAGTAAATGTGTGCTCTAGTGTTTTTGTGTGTAATCTTTTATGCCAGTGCTGTCCGACTGGCGGGCCGTTTCTGGTTTGTGGTCCCCCATTAAAGTTTGGCTGTTGTGACTGCTTACCTTTGTGTAAGCTTTAAATGATATCAGTACTGACATTATTGTGTATGTGCCATACTCTGCCTGCCCTATGCTGCCTGTGTGTGCCATACTCTGCCCTACCTGCCTGTGTGTGCCATACTTTGCCTGCCCTATACTTCCTATGTGTGCCTTACTCTGCCTGCCCTATGCTGCCTGTGTGTGCCATACTCTGCCTGTCCTACCCTGCCTGTGTGTGCCATACCCTCCCTGACCTATGCTGCCTGTGTGTGGCATACTCTGCCTGCCCTATGCTGCCTCTGTGCCATACTCTGCCTGTTGGAGGGGAGTCTGGTGGGGGTTTGTTAGCATTTGGCTATCCATGGGAGGAGGCATATGGATTTGCTTAATATGACTTTATGAACTTTTTTTTCACATGAGTGATGGGTGATATACCTGGAGTGAGCAAATACTTGTTTTTTTGCTGTGCTGCCACTGTTAATGTGGGAATGGTCTGAAAAGTTCTTTTGATAACATGGGTGTGGTTTTCTAAAAAGGTGTGGTCAAAACTGCCCTACACCACATAGGTCAGAAAAATTCCAGCACTTTGTACCACAGAAGTTGGACAGCACTGTTTTATGTTATAGCAGTAGTCTGTACTGAATTTTACACGCTGTAAAGTAGGTTTCCAAGTGAGTTAGTGGCGAACATTGATAAAGTTAATTGGTCTCCGGAAACTGAACCCTAAAGCATTAATAGGTGACCCAAGAATCTTCTCTTCCAAATGCCATTGACTGCTTTATCTTTGTTTTTTAAATAATTTACAGCCTAGACATGTTGCCTCTATTGCTTTCCAGTTGGTGATTAGTTTGCTGTGTTGGAGTTGGAAATAGATTGCGCTGGCAGCTTGCACATGTGGTTACATGATGACTTTCTGCCAATGGAGTCATTGCAGCTGGTTCTTGAGTACTGGGGGAAATGCAGGTAAAATGCATTGAGTACTTCAGTTAAGTAGCATTTAATTTATAGTATATATGGTTTAAGAGCTTGGTATACATTTGTAACATGCTTATTGTATGTGTATGTCTCAGTCTATATGCACAACTGCCACAAACTCTTTGTGAATAATCTCTAGAATAACACAATCAGGCTGAAGACGTGTTTTGGCACATGTGACCTTCCTGTTAGAGAACTGTTTTGTAGCTGAATGCAGTGTTAAGTTGCCTGTGATGTAACAGCCCGTGCAATGTAAACAGTAATTGAAACTGTCTACAGTTCCATGAGCTGTCATAGCTGGTTTCTTTCTATAGAGTAGAATACTATTCCCTGTTTGAACATTTTAATGGTAAATGTAGTTTTTTTTATAATCTGGTACACTCCCCCCCATATGTGTTATTAAATGGTCTGTAAAATTTATACATGTAGTTTGTAGTGCATGCTAGTTCTCTGCTCAGCCATTACAGCCAGCCATAATTATTTTATTAAAGGAACATATAACCTGTTTACTCTATACATTATTTATTTTAATTTTTCTTTTTCATTTTCCCCTTTTGTAAATACTTGGGGTTGGGGGTTACCATGTATGAATGTTGAAAGAAAGGCTCTGAATATATATGAGATATACAGAATTAAGTTCTCCTTTATGATCTCCTTTTTGTATCTGTATCAAAATACATTTCATGTATCTTACTCCAGCCAGAAGCAGAACTACATTGGCAGGGCTGACTGCAGAAGTTGGGTATAGAGGGTACATTATTATAATACACAAGATGAGTCATGGGCATTACATCACTAAGCACTGTTTATAAGGATATAATTTACAGGTTATTCGTGGTTATTGTGTAGTATACAGAAAGATCCTGCATATGTCTCTGGGAATATCTTCATTTAGCATCCACCAGCAAGTGCCTCAGTTTATATTCCCTTATGTGAATGTGGGTATATGTAAGCCAATGATGCACAACCTGTCTTGTGACAATGCATTTAGCACAGTGAGAAAGTAGTCTTTCTGGTTCAATATTACAAGTCTCTGGGATACTTTTGCTAGTTACTTCTGTGACGTATCATTTTTTGTTACCTAGTTTTGCTAGACTGTCAATAAACATTTTAGAGTATTTTTTTTCTAAATCTAAAGGCCTCAAATTGCTTCTGATTTATGGTTCTAGGAGTGGTTACTAATGTGTAACAACACATGTGCTCTATCCACTTACACTCTCTAGAAATATGCAGGCAGCTTAATGGACAGCTGATATAATTAAGATAGGAAAATATTGGTGTAGAAGCCAATCAGCCATTCGACCTTAGTTGATTTAGTATATTTAGGACAATAAATATATTTTCACCCCATGTCTCTACTTAAATGAGAGCAAACAGGCATTCTCCTCAAGTCTTACCCTAACTGGTATTCAAAAAGGGCCTCCTAGCCACTGCTTAAAGGTTGTATATTTAATAGGCTTTGGGGATAGATTATGTCTAGAAATCTACAGCTCGTGCAGTGATTTGAATATTCCCTTTTAATAAACCAGCAAAACACAAAACCATGAAGTTGTGTCCTCTTTCCTATAGAAGGACCAAGGCACTAAATTGCACCCACCTCCTCACTTCTCCCCTCCATTATATCATACCGTATTTTAAAATCACCTGGGGAAGTAGGTTTCCATGCATTTTTTTTTTTTTTTTTTTAAAGGTCTTTATTTTTCAGTTTTCTGGGAAAGGGGGAGAATAAAACAAATAACAATGAACAAACAATGAATCACAATCCTTGTACAGTCATGGACTCATGGGTTTCCCAAATATCCAATATCAAAAAGTGCAGGTAGTGTACACATTATTAATTAGCAGTGTTCTGTTGTCACAATAACATACATATATTAGAGTAAGATGCACTACGATTTAGAGAGGTTTATACTAGAACCTCAGGCCTGTGTAGGGTTTTCAGTTGGGTTAATATCTAACCATGAGTTCCATATTTTTTTTAACTTTGCAGGGCACCCTCGGCCATATAAGTAAGTTGGATAGAAGAAAGGGCTTTATTTTATTAAATTAATCCAAGCATTGATCATAGGAGTGTTAAGTGCAGGAAGGATGCCTTGGGTTCCCTGCATCGCGGGCACTCGGCCCCTGGCTGCCTACCCCTCTTTTGAAGCTTTACTGGGGTTATGTACAGTTGGTAGGTTAATTCAATACAAATTTTTCAATCTCCCAGAGAGATAAGGTCGCCCACATGGAGTCTGTGGTTTCATCCCACTGTTCCTCACTAAGAGCTGGGTGCGCCAGTGGTGTTGGGTTCTGGCAGAAGGTAGAAGGGATTGTGCCAATGAATACAATCTTGATGTCATTTTCTTGCACTCCAGATCATGCAAAATTAATTCTAATGGAGAGGTAGCATACACTCTTTCCAGAGAAGAGAACTGCACCCTAAATGCACGATGGAATTAAAGTATTTTTACAGATGGAGGTTTGTTGTGTCCAGTATAATTTTAAGCTGCTCAAGAGTGGGGAATGCCTGATCTATTAGAACATTCCCAAGGAGTTTTAAACCCAGTGATGGCCAGTCAGAAAAATTCTGAAGGGTTCTTAAGTGTGACAGGTTAGAGTTCTGCCACATAGGTAGAAAGGGGGAGAGTATCGGGGGGGGGTTTGTGCTCTTCCAGGCTCTGAAACTGGTGGAGATTTAATCGTTTATATGCTTCATAAAGATCTGCCTTGTGACCTTCATTGCTATTTGGTACTAATAAAAGTTTGACTAACAAGTAGGGAGTTAAAGGTTGCAACATACGTTATTAAAGGTTACAAGTACATTAGAGGGGATTATAGGCAGATAGGAGGTGGTCTTTTTTTCCCAAAAAAAAAATCAATCAACGCACCAGAGGCCACCCCATTAGATTAGAGGAACGGAGCGAGATTTATCTCTGCTATCGTGGGTGACTAACTGCTTTGAAATGCCTTTCCGTCGGCAATAATAGGAGTTGCTGGTGGAAAGGCCTACGCATCGCTTTGGTTTTCTGAAGTCACGTGAAGTTGCCTGTGTGAGGAAACTTTGTGTGACTTTGGAAAACCGAAGCGTTGTGAAGGCCTTTCCACCGGCGACTCCTATTGTTGCCAGTGGAAAGGCATTTCAGAGCGGTTAGTCACCCACGATATCAGAGATCTGTTGCGGGCATCAGCCTTATCCTAGCACTTTCTGGCACTGCATACTATAAATGAGCTTCAGTTGGTTTAGTGTATGGGAGTGCTGGCAGCTTGCACAGTGTGTCTCTTAAATGATAAAATAACACTGATTTACAACCTTGTGTACCTCTCCTGACAAGATGGTGTCCTCATAGCTAGACAGGAGCTGTGGTTACAGCTGTGCAGTGATATGGGCCTCAGTCTATTCCTTCTGTTGCACAACTCATTTGGTAAGTGTATGTTTACAGTGCTCTTTCAGTTTCTAGAATGCTAATGATTGGAGCAGCCTGATTTTGCAAAACAAGTGGATCTTTTATGTGTATGTCCAGGTTTAGTGAATGGGCCATGTTTGGGGGCAGTGTTTTTTTTTTTTTTTTTTTTTCCTCCGGAGTCTGGAATCTAAAGGTGGCCATACACCTTCAGATCCGCTTGCTTGGAGATGTTGGGCGAATCCAGGCTTATTTGGTCGTTTGGCCCTCGGGGGCTCTCAGGGACTTGTATAGGTGAAGTTGGATCAGGGACCGCATCAACGAGCCAATGCGGTCCCCGATCCGACTGAATTTTTTAACCTGGCCGATTTCAGGCCCAGATATCGGTCAGGCAGGCTCGTTGTTAGTTCCCCTACACGGGACGATTAGCTGCCGAATCGGTCTACGGGACCGATATCAGCAGCTAGAATCGTCCCGTGTATGGCCACCTTAAGATTGCCTTTAATCTGCCTGTGCCTTTTTAATTTTCTGGCAAGCATGGCTGAGAACATTTTGGCTAACTTGGTGAATGTTGCAGATAGTACTTAAAGATGTTTTGTGACACATTTAGACTTTTTATTTTAGAATATTCACCCTGCAAATGTATGTATGTATGCCGATGTTGTACCACTAACACTAGCCATGATCAGTGCTGCTCTTTATTTGCAAACACAAAGCCACACCCAATCTTCAATTAAGCAATTAAATATTTAGTATCCATTGACTAACTGGCGCCTAGGCTAAATAGATAAATATTGTGGTAGTTGTCTATTGGTGGGGAGAGTAAAATGGAACAGCCAAATCTAGGCATTATTGACCAGCCTTATAGAAGGTGGTTTATTTACAAATAAGTAGAAAATCTTACAAAACTGGGAATTTACATGTGATTCACTGAAGTACTTACGCGTGGCTTCTGCCTATGGGGGGTGGTATGGGTTGCATATTGGGTTACAATACACTTCGGTAAATAAGCTGTAATATCTGCAAACAGAGTTAGAAACACCATGACAGAAGTAAGGGAAAGCCCTGCTGCAGATAAATTATTCCTTTGTTTTGCTTTATATTTTAAAATGTTAGTTGTGGTTTTCTTTTTTTGTTTTTTTTATCACGGTAGTAACAGCAAATTGTGAAGAGGCAGTGAATTGTGTAAATTTAGTAATTTTCTTATCTAAATGTTGGCAACAGACAATCTACATGCTCTTGTATCTTTACCTATTTACCTTCTATTTGCCAGATGTAGATGGAGGAAGAGGCTGAATCAAGTCTGTGTTGCCAGAGGTGCTAACTGCATTATTGTCACTAGAGACCTATTTATTGACTTACATTTTAGTAGTGCATAAGCATTATTTAAAAAAAGGAAGGTTGCATGCAATAAAATTACATGTGTATTAATTACATTGCAATATGACTCTTTATTCGGTTGGGTCACACCAGCTGGCAAATGTTTGAACAACACCTCTATAAGTGATCGAACTCTGTAGGAAAAGGCATCTAGAAGTGGAACTTAAAGTGGACATATTATGTAAAAAAAACAATATTGTGCCAACGAATTGTACTCCTCTAAATATAGAAGTAGTATTTCGGGCTGATTTATTTAAAATTTCCATTTGCCCATCTGTTCCACTTCCTGATGCCTCTTTTCCCAGTTTCTGCAGGGGGGCGGGGGGCATTAAGCACACTGCACTGTAGGATAGGAACCAATCGGCAGCTAGGCTGGGCTGATAGGGAACTGAAGCCTGTCTTAGCTTGTATGACTGCAGAGCTGCGATTGGCTACTCCCTTCCTACTCTGCTTCTGGCAGGGACCATTAGGATATGCCCACCCCTCATTTGAAACACAGACAGGGACCTGAGAGAATCTATAGGGAGCTCAATAAAGGGGCCATTTTTACCAATAGTATTAATTTTTAGAGCAAAGTGAAACCGGCACCATATATTATTCATAATTGCCTACAAAATTAGAGTTTTTTTTCGTTTATACTATGTCTCCTTTAAAAGACAAGTCCCTGCCTATTCCATCAACAATACTTGGTATAACTATGTTTATGGTGCTGTAAAATCACATGGGTCTCAAACAATAATGGTATAGAGGGGTTATTAGTACAATATGGGCCATATTTATTACAGTATGTAAGCCAACATCACAAGTGATGTTCCCCATAGCAACCAATCAGCAGTTGGAAAACAAAAGACTTGATTGGTTGCGATGGACAACATTGCCAGTGATTTTGGCTTACACACTATTATAAATATGTCCCTAAGGCCAATGTTGTCTTACCACTGGTGGAGAATATGCAGATCTGCTTTATTCAGCACAAAAATGTGCTAAAATTGGAGAACAGAGCCGATTAGCATTTTTCTGCTGGCAGAGACAACACCACTTGTGACAACAGTTAACTTGTGTAAAGCAATATTGTCTCTTTAGCAGTTGTAATAAGTATTTCTGAACAATCCATACAGAAAAGATCTCATTGAGCAAGCCATCTGAAGCAGTGCTGTAGTTTTATACATGCGCACAATCAGCAAAGGTACCTGTATCAGCCCAGGTACAGCACAAGCCTCGGAACACATTTGCCCACATTAAGCCATTTCTTCTACACTAAACATTTGCCATTGCTGAATGTTAACAGCTGCACAGTGCCGTCTGAACATTCCCTAGTAGTTGGGCCTGTATTGGCAACTAAGGAATCTATGCATCTAACTAGAGCATTACCAACGAAAATTATATGGAATCACTGGGGCATCAGTTTGCAACTTGCCAGAGGAAGGCAAGCAATATAGCAGTTCCTAGAATTCTGTATAATTGAATACATGCAGATAAGTTCTCTTCTATATATACAATTCTGTGTAGAGTATAATTACAGTAGAACCCCAGTTTTTTCAGTGATCCAGAAAAAAATTGTGTGAAATCAGGGAAATTAATTATGCCTTATATATTGGTGAAACCACAAAAAACTGTAAAATGAGGGAAAACTTAAAATCAGGGTATGTAAAATTGAGGTTTCACTGAATTTTTTATTTAAAAGTGGTTTTAGTCATGCTTCAAACCTATTACTCCATAATAGAAAAAACATAACATTTCTTTATTCTACCATCTTACTGTGATTCCAACATTTCAGTCCCTTATCACCTTGACTGACCAAGGACCAAGAGATCACAGTATAACGGTGGAGTATATAATACATACACCCTGTTGCTGCCTGTTTACTTCTAAAATAGATAAGGTGGATCAAATAGGAAGAACCTGTTTTTAATTTCACCTCTAACTACAAAGTATGTACAGCAGCCCAGAGCTGCTTCCCAAGGCTGTGTGCCCAGCAAGGCTGCTGGGCACACAGAGGGCTTACCAGCTACAGGCATTACTTAGTAGACAGAGATCTTTACTTTTTAGGGTGCTAAACCTCTGATTTTAGTATCCCTTTCAGTACCCTGCTTTTGTAGTCTACTAAACATGTGGTGTAGTAATATATTAGATGCAACATTTTCTCCGGGTCTGCTCTTAGACACACTTGATTGGTTGCTGTGGGTTACTGGACCTGAAAGAAACTTTGCAGCTGTTATTACATGACCCCCCATAATGATGATACCAATAGGTGTTTGGATTGCTGAATGGGCTCGAGGAGTTTATAGTAAAAGCATAGCACTACACTTGTTCAGAATTGGGAGCAGACTGTGAAGGCAGTTACAGCTGCTGGCAGCTCTTCATGAAGATTTATGGCTTGTGGTGGTGCTTTTCCAGCAGCTGTTTTTAAGCAAGTTCTCTGAATTTATGTAACTGCCTGGACTTGTCACGCACATGTGCAGCAAGAAAAGAAACTCTTCCGAGCTCTTGTTACCTACTCATGCCAAGGAAATGTATTTAGATAGACTTAACTTGAATTTCCTTGCTAAATCTGAAATTGACTGTGAGCAGAGGATGCTCAGACTGGAGACTCTAGAGCCCTTTAACTGCCAGAGATCCCTGCAGTTCATGAGGTGGTTAAAATGAACTATATGCACAGCCTGGGTTTTTCTGGCACACATATTATGACAATGTAAAAGGTGCTTGGGTGGGATAGAATTTCACTATCTTACCTGTTCCAAGACTCGGAAAAATAGTCTCATTAAAGGGTCACAATCACATCATTAGCAAACTTTTCCAGAGCTTACATTGGGCTGCCCATGATGTCTCTCCTTGACAGTGACTGGATGAGTGGTTTTCAGTGTGAAATGTTGATTAAAGGGGAAATCATCCTTTTATCTGAGATGGTTTTACTGTTATTGCTACTGCTTGTTGCACGTCTTCCTATAGACTCATTCTGACTTCCAAACTTCTACATATTTGCATCTGGATAGCAGCCAAAATCCAAACCTGGGGAGTTGTAGAACAAGAAAATATAAAAAAAAAAAATGTAGACCAATTGCAAATTCAAAATACAGTCTTCATCATACAAAAATGACGTTTTAAGGTGAACTGCTCTTTAAGGGTGAGACGTGAGGAGGTATATGCTTTCCTATAGATATTGTTTGGTTGGTTAAGACTAGAGACCCATAACCAGAAGAACCCTTAGCCGAACGAGTATGTAACTAGAACTAGAATTAACATGTTGTAATAGTTGGGTCCAGTTGTAGGTTGCTGTGTGTCTTTAACACATTATGTATTATTTTAAAAAGGGAAAACAAATGCCCTGGTGATTTATCTACTCCTATGCCTGAAACTTTATGGGTAGAAATTTTAACAGAATGTAACAGGTATGCCGAATGAGGAGATCTTTTCAAGATGTGCCCACCTTAAGGCCTTAAACCTGCTTGATCAACATCTGGCCAATTTTCAGCCAGATATCTGTTGGGTAGGCCTGTCTGAGGGCCCCATACACAGGTCTAAAAACCGCTGGCTCAGACCGTTGGCAGCTTATATTGGACCTTAACTCTTATGTCACTTGGGTGACAATGACCTAGTTTTGGCAATTCTGAGACCTCATTTCATGTTACCATTTGGAGTGAGCAGGAATTAGGTTTAATTGAAACGAAGGGATTTTTGATGTTGCTTTTAGAGGGCAACAGGCAAAGTAAGAATATGCTACAAACATCCCTTATGTAAAGTAAAAAAAGAGCATTTGCCCCGTGGCAAACAAAAGGATGGAAAGTGTTAAGTATGTTGTGGATTTCATATGGTAAATATCCCAATTAAATCAATTTTAGGTTCTGACACAAAAAATGGGGAAAAATAAAGGAGAATGAATACGTAATGCAAGGCACTGTACTTTGAACACAATATAGAATCTCTAATGTGAGTAATGTTAATATGGGGCCTGATGAAGTACACCCATGAATACTTAGACTTCTTACAAACAGGTGTTTTAACCTGTGTTCTCTTGGGGTGCCGGCAAATGCTGAATGCAGGTGGAACGCAGCTTGATGCTTTCTACCTGTGGTTGGTGCTTGCCTGCACCACAGTATGTACAATCAGGTAGGAAATACTGGCATTTCCCCACAGCAGATTTTAAACTTACAGGCCTAACATCTGCTGTGGGGTAATAATGGGAAGGGTTATTAAGGAATCACATTCAACATTACGTCCTGAAGAATCATTAGTAATTAGAATGGTTCTATGAACAACAGATCAGATTGGACATATATACTTGCGCTGTGTGATGTAGAATGTTGAACAGTGGGGTTGCAGTACATGTGCTCTATTTAGATTTTGCCAGGCTTTTAATTCAGTGCCACATAAATGTTTGCTTCCTAAACTAAGGTCTGCTGATGATATTTAAATATAGACAGAGAACCCTAGAAATCAGTCTACTAACCGTATTTTCTAATTGAACAAGGGTTCTAAGTTGTCCGCTGCAGGGTTTATTGTTGGGTCCACTTTTGTTTATGGAGGATTCTCGCCCCTAGGCTTTAAAAAGCTCAGTGATGTGCCTGCACCCGGAGCCATTTGGTGGCCTGGTTGCAGATAAAGAGTGGATTTCAGTGTATTCAACTGCATACCTGAGCAGTTGTGCGGCAAAATCTGTTCAGTTTGCCTGCACTCAGGCTGACGCAATGGCTCCAGGTGCAGGCACATCAATAAGCTTTTTGAAGCGCAGGGGAGGATGATCTACCCCGCCCCATGTGGCAGGAGCACTGATCTGTTCGCTGGTGACTGAGTGGAGTACAACACAAATCCATCAATTATGTGCTATCTTACGGGGGTGGGGGGTATTAAAAAATGAGCAATCCAGAAGGCTCAAGGCCACATCATACCTCATGAGATGAGAAAGAAATAAGATTTCAACATAAAAAAGGAACAAAAAACATTTAGCACTGTATTATAGCGAGAGCTGTGACATTTTGGAAAAGTTTTTTTAAGGCATTGCTAGTAGCAGATATATTTGTTGTAGGAGAGGGTGGAATACTTTCATTTAAAAAGAGGTTACTAAAATGAACACTACAATATTGGCCTGATGACTGGTCTGATTTTAAATTTGTGACGGCTTTTTAGTTGAAGTTTAATTCCCCCTCAGCTAAAAGTTAGACAATTTGCAAGTTTATATGCATGTAGATATAAAGGCAAACTACCCATCTCCAGCAATGCCAAGTCCTTTCATTTCTTAGTGTTTCTGTAGTACAAGCTCTGTGTTTTTCACCTATTAGCCACTCATGTTTGGTGGGCTAGCAGTGGAGAAAATGCTGTATGTGCTGCATAACAGTGATATACAGGCTTAGGATCTGTTATCCAAAATGCTTAGGACTTGGAAATTTAATTTAATTTCAGTTTAGATCATAACCATATTTTAAGTCTGCTAAAAATCATTTACACATTATAAACCCTGTAGGATTGTGATGGCAGCTTAGTTACCATCAAGTACAAGCTACTGTTTCATTATTATAGAGAAAAAAGGAAATCATTTTTACAAATTAGAATTATTTGCTTATAAAGAAGTCTATGGGAGATGGCCTTCGTGTAATTTGGATAGGGATGCACCAAATCCAGGATTCAGCCTTTTTCAACAGGATTCGAATTTGGCCAAATCCACATTATTGGCTGAACCGAATCCTTAAAATCACATGATTTTTCATCACAGGAGTTGAAAATTTTTAACAACACACTGTGCACACGGTTCTCTTTAACCCTTCTGTGGCCTACTTTGTATATGCAAATTAGGATTCTGATTTGGTTCGATATTCAGCCAAATGTTTGAATGTTTCAGCCAGGGTTTGGCCCAATCCCAAAATAGTGGATTCTGCCTAGCCTTAAATTCGGTGCTTTCTGGATAGCTGTTTTCCTGATAAGGGATCTTATCACTCAAAGGAGAACGAAACGCAAAATCGCTGAGGGGGAAGGCTATCTTAGAAACCATATAGTTTCGCACAGTGAGCCTATATGTCTATAGGTTTGATTTATGACATCTGTGCCTAACTCAACGTTTATAGAAAAATAAAGTGTACAGAAAATGTATTTCTATCCAGGCTATATTTTTTCTGTTTTGTACAATAAGCTTGAAGTTTGAGAAGGAAGATATATAAAAGTATTTAATAATTGTAGTTTCCTTGTATCATTGAAACCCTGATCACCCCATATGTGCAGTGGAAGCTTTTCAGTAAGCTTCATGCTTCTCAAGTAATGAAAGGACCAAAATAAAGTCTTTAAAAACCCATCCATCCTTTGCCTTCACAGCCGACTGTTCTTGAGATCTTTCTCTTATTTATTTTGCCTCAGCACTTGCAGTTAGCACCACAGAAAGTCCTTTCCGAAAGCCTCAGATTGATTTTCACTATCAACCACTTTAACCACGACATTAATTTCCTGAATTACTGCGCTTTAATGATACAGCGTGAGTATTTGCAGCAGCAGGAAGCTTGCCAGGCACGACTCGGGATATGATCAATAGCTTTTGACATTAGGTCTGTTTTGATGGGTTTTTGGCACCTAAAAATTTAGAGCACAAGTGTTAATGTTGGGGTGGGGAAGGAGAGTGTTTCCTCGCTCTGCTGAACTCAACAGGTTTTTTTTTTTTTCTTCTTCCCTAAATCTAAATTGCTTCTCGGCTTTCAAAATGTTTCCACTGTGTACTAGAAGCTTTGCTGAATGAATCTCCTCTGCCAATAAGCACATGACACCCACGCCTGAAGTAACCCCTTAGCCTGGTCACATCAGGTCCTTCAGCACATCGTCTGGGCAAGCCCCAGCCAAGTCTTTGTGGCCTTTGGCTCAGTCTCCGTGTTGAGGGAAAAAATCAGATTCATGCTTGTTTGGACATTCGCTTTCCAAAATAATCCAATTTCTCTTTCCTCCGCCTCCATCACAGGGTAACCTATTAGACTGGTGTATGTGTATTTCCCAACACAGTGGTATTTGCATTATTTTATGAATGATTGCATTAATGCTTTGTTTGCTACAGAAATGTATCTGTTGTGGCTTTAGAATGTCTCGATTGAAAGATACTCTGATTATTGACTGTTAAGTAACTTTTTTGTATTAAATCAAAGCCTTCTGTTTTGCTTTTGTGTTGCTCCCATGCATCTCTGGAATTTCCCCTGCTATAATATATAGATTTTGCTGTGCTGTGTGGCTTTTTACCCAACTGCTTGGGTGATTTGAATACTGTGTGGCAGGAAATGTTAATTTACAATTAGCAGTATATTGAAGACAAATGGGTTTGTAAACTTCATGTTGAATTGCAAAGAGGAGATGTAGTAAATATATGCTGATGTTTATGCAGGGATACGTAACAGCGGACCAGGGTAATATGCAAACTGCAGTATGGTTACAAAAACGCAGCTACAGTTCCTGGTACAACTGTCTGTTTCAGACAATCTTTTGTTTTTTTTTTTGTTTTTTAAGCTTTGTTGAACTATGTGTACATGTTACAGGTACGGGACCCATTATCCAGAATGCTCGGGATCTTGGGGTTTTCCGGATAAGCGGTCTCTCTGTAATTCAGATCTCCTACTTAAGTCTACAAAAAAAATATTAAAAAAAAAAATTTTAAACAGTAATTAAACCCAACAAGATTGTTTTTCTTCAATAAGAATTAATTATATCTTTGTAAGAATCAAGTAGAAGGTACTGTTTTATTATTACTGAGAAAAAGGAAACCATATTTAAAAATGTAAATTATTTGATTAAAATGGAGTCTATGGGAGATAGTCTTTCCGTAATTCAGAGCTTTCTGGATAATGAGTTTCCGGATAAGGGGTCCAATACCTGTCCAATGTCCCGTCCTTCTAATTAAATTCAAATAAACAAAGTTTGGGGAGGAAAGCGAATTGAGGAAGGTGGCTAGAATCAAGGAGTACAAAATAAGGTTGCAGGGTTGGAAAATGAATGGTAACAAGGTAACGGTAGACTAATGAAAGGGTGATTATATATGCAATAGCCTTTCAGTAGATGTGGTGGGGATGAAATCAGTAAATGTTTTTAAACAGTCATGGCATAACTATTGAACAGTTCTAAATTGGGATATGTGAGTGTGTGTATGAATATAAAAATGTAAAAAATGTAGCGGAACTCTAAAGTAATGGAATGTGCTCTGAAGCAGCTTGAGGAATAAGTAAACATTTTTTTCTATCTCTAAAATGACTCTAAATAGTGATTATAATAACATCCCTTTCTCCCTGCATTTAGTCTCATGAAACATTTGGCACCCCCCCCCCAGAATTGCCTGTGTACATATAAATTACAATGCATATACTTATGTTATTTGTATATCGGACTTCTGTTATCCTAGTATAGTGCCTAATGCTTTTCTTATTTCTTGGGTTTATGCCCTAGTTATTGATCTGGATAATAACGCCCTTCTTACTGGCCTATAAAACAGTGTGATAAGTAACATTCCCGTAGTTCCCGTAGAATTTTTTTTAAGCTACGGTACAATACATATTAATCCATCTTTTTTTTACCTTGAAGCAGTGATAAGAGCCTGCTACACTTTTGCTAGATATCTCGATGTGTCCTTCCTGACTTTGCTGTACTAAAATATGCCAATTTAGCCAATTTTGCATGGTAAAAGTAAACTTAATTTATTTATCAATATATGGTCACCTATAGATCAGTAGATATAGATATCCAGAAGGAGTCGGTGTCAGTCTCATCACTTAGACATGTGCAGTGTAATGTTCCTGCTGTATAGAAGTCACTTCATCAATGACCTGACATTTGTTCATGTTCCCTACAGCTGACAGAAATCCTGTGAATCAGATGTCACCAGAACTGTGGATAGCACAGGAACTCCGGCGGATTGGGGATGACTTTAATGCATCATTCAGTCCAAGAAGGGTAAGAGGACACTGATCTTGTAGTGTGGATGGGTTGGTACCATTAATCATGCCATTGCTTGGCTCCCAGTAAGGAAATGCTCGTTGCTTTGTATAAAACTGTTTGTTATGTTGGTTTTGTTTATTTTGTCTTTGAAAAACTATATTTCAGTCAAGTACAGACTCCTGAGCAACCCAAAATGTCCTGTTATGCCAAAAACAAGTTTAAGTATAATGAAACTTCAGCCCATTGGCATAAAGTCTGGCAGCACAAAGTAAATGTAATGTATGAGTGGTGGAACGAATCACGTGATGAACCAAAAGGGTTAATGCTGTTTGCACTTCATAGAGTGAGACTTTTTCCCACTCGTAAAGGAGAAAGAAAGGTAAAAACTAAGTAAGCTTTATCAGAAAGGTCTATGTAAATACAGCCATAAGCACTCACAGAAATGCTGCACTGACTTCTCTGTGAAAAGATTTCCTGTGTCATGTGCCAGAGACATGCAGCTTTCTGCTCTCTCCTGCTCCCCTCTCCCTCAAGAATGCTAAGAACTCACTCCCCCCCTTAGGAATGTGGATCTGAGCCAATCAGCAGGAAGCTGGCTCATAGTCTAACTAACTGAGCATGTACATTTGGTCTGGGTCTCGGTGCAGGAGTGAGGCATTATGGGAACTTTCTTTACAGAGCTCAGTGTTTTTTCTTTCTGTTTGGCTTCTGATCATCTGAACAGGTGAAATATGGGGAGACTTAAAAAAAATTATTTTTTGCATAATGAAAGAAAACATAATTCTAAGCAACTTTCCAATATGAAAAAATTAAAAATTTAAGGTTATCCAATTATATCAAGAACTGATCTCTCATGTTGTACTTAATAAACTTCAAAGATTGTTTTATTAATCAAAACAACATAAGAGATAGAAACCCAGCTGATGTGTGTCAGTCATGGGGTTCAGTACTGGGCTACTGCAATGTGTTATGCATGGTTTTTGGGAAGTAGCTGTGAGATCTGAGCCACAACAAGGTGGAGCTGAGTTGCCCACTTCCTCTTAAACAGGTTTGCTTTAGAATCCATGGGTTTGTGTCTCCTGTGTATCTTCCATGCATGTGTTAAATGGCCTTATGTCTACAAGAACTGCAGCAGTGCGCCTTTTTAGTCAGTTTTGTGATTGGGCAACTTTTGATTTTTGGAATTAAAACTAATAGGAGCCCCATATAAAGTCAGCCAAACATGTATATGTGCGAGGGACAGGAATTCTATGTAGCCATAGCCACCCGGTGAATATAAACCAGACTGGCAGCTTGAACAAAATTCTCACAAAACAAAGTTCTTATAATGACACTCTGGAGAACGCAAATAAGAGTTGCCAGCTAAAAGCTGCCCATCCTAGGCATATCAGGGATCCACTAATGGTTGATATTACAGGTGTTGGCGTTGCTGTAAATGGATGGTTAAATGAATAACCTATATTATAAAAAAAATAAGGTATTTTATGTCAGAGTTCTCTGCTGCAAAAAGCTGACCTGTATCATGGTTGCCAACAGAAACGAGACAGTCCAAAAACATGTCCATGTCCTGTGATGAAGCCAATAAAGATGCTTTAACAGCAGTATTGCTGGAGAAAGCATCCTCGCTCTTTAGTAGTCTGTGATGTTGCACTCTGGTGGGAGTCTGTGATCTAAAGAACTCACTGTTTTACCCTTTCCCATCCAGCAGTTGGTTCTTTCATCTACTGTCGGTTGCCATTAGCAAATAGTCTACTTCTTTGGGTGCCAAAGATTCTAAGTTCTGTGGCAGTAAAAGCCTTCTGGTACCTTATATTCTCCCTGGGTAGAGCAGTATTTAGTGTATAAGCTCATAGAATTAAAACACTAGTGTAGCTTGTACTCGAAGGTTTATTGGTCCTTGTGAAATACTGTGTGACAGCCAAAGCCCATGAATTAAATGAATACCATTGTGACTTGTGGCTTCCCTAACCAGCTCTTATGCCTCTTATCAATATTGTGGTTGAGACTTGAGGGTTCAGCCTTCACTGAGCTCACTGTTGTATAGCCAAACATTTATTTGAGTGTAGTGCTCCCAATAAAATATATGGCCTTTTCCTTACTCTGTGCACCTCATTGCCTACACCCATACTGCACAATTCTTCCTATATCAGGGCAAATTTCATTGGTTCTGACATATGATCTCTATGATTATTTGGGTATTTTGTGTAATATAGTAGTTTTAGATCTACATTACTAACTACATGGCTGCACAATTCAGCCCCACACTAAACCTTTAGAAAAATAATTTGAGGGTCCCTGGCAGGCAAGCTTTATGAAGCAGAAGTTGCTGTAATTAAGAGACCACTGTTCTGCTGACCTCAGTACTTGCAATGGGTGGAGAAAATTGGGTTTCCCAGCATTAAAAAGTTACTCGCCACTTCCACAAATGACTATTATTATGTTCAGACTTAGGAAAAGTATGCCTAGATATTATTGTTATTTTAATGCTTGAAATGAGCACAAGACCTTACAGTGCCAGGAAACGTGTACAAACATTTGCCTGAGTGTCTGGATATGTGTTTTAATGTGGACTGTATTGCGGTTTGTGCTTTCCTCCAGTCTCTGGCACCGACACAGTAATAGGTGCTGTGCCACTCCCAGTACAGCTGTTGCCATTGGAAGCTGTTTCCTGCTAAAGCTGACACTCCCAGTTTGGGCAGGAAGGTAAATATCCTATTTTTGACTGATGCTAAATGTAAGCCAAATGTGCAAGGGTGCTGAACAGCTGAAATTCATATGAAAAAGCATAAAATAAATAACTTTTCAACATTTGCTTCTAGACTGAGCTTTAGGCTGATGTCACACCATGCTTTTTCTCTGCTGTTGAGGAAAGCACAGATGCTACTCTATTTGGGTGTAGTATCCGGCATAATAGACATTTTGTGGATGAAATCCACAATTTGGGCCCTGATGTATATTAAATATTTGAGTCAGTATGAAGGCTTTGGGGACCACTGGTCAAATTAAAATAGCCAAATGGGCTGGTCTTTCCCTGGTTTGGGCATCCATGGGTTAGGCTAGGATCTTGCTGATCCAATTGTTGACATAGAGGCGAAATATTTAGAATATACCAAGAGCTTATGCTCACTGCATCAGCAGTTTGATTCCTTAACAACAAGACTTTCATCGGATATCTGCCTGCTCCATATCTGAGAGTGGAAGATTGATGGGAAATCCAGCAGCCAAAATAAACCAGTATATATTGATGGCTGACCTTGCTACATTTACAAGCCACACCAAAGCCAAACCCCAAATAACAAATTACTGTACAAAAGAGCGGCAGGTATACCTTTTATATCCATACTGTTTATGCATACAACATATAGAAACACATAGCTATTAATTAAGAATACATAAGAAGTGCTCCTGCACTAATAGAGGCATAATAGGTATCCCCACACAGACAGTATTCATTCTGGGGGTATAGTTTTCCTTTAAAAGCTTAATCAACATTGGTTTTCATGTATAGGGTCCTTGACCATAATATAGAGAGTAATATGAAGTCAGAGTATGGGGAGAGTATAACGAGTGCTGGCATGCTTGTCTGTACAGTTACAGCAGCTTATAAGTTACTATAGACATTGCTATGTCTCTAACCCAAGGGCACTGATCATGGCATCATCATTAAAGGGGAAGGAAAGGCATTTTACTGCCCATAGATTAGCAAGCTAGGGCGCTATATTTATTCTGCAGAAAGCTTTACCATACATTTAGTAAACAGCCCTAGAAGCTCCCCTCTGTTTGTTTAAGATAGCAACAGCCATTTTATCTTGGTCTCAGAAGCTTCCCCGCTGCAGTTCTAGCTGCTGGCAGCTAAGATTACACAGAGTTGAGAGTGGGAGCAAATTCTGATAGGAAGGGGGTGTGAGTTCTTACTGGAAGGGAAGCAGGAGAAGGGAGAGAGCTGAGCAGACTCGTGCCAGCGCCCTGAATGATTTTTCTCAGAGAAGGAAGTCTGATACCAAATGTTTACACAAAAGAAGATGGAGAAATCCGGTGTTTCTTTTGATAGAGGACTCTCTATCAAAAGAGTGCTGTGAGTGCTGTATTTACATAGACCTTTCTGATAAAGTTTCTGATTACTTTATCATTTTTTACCTTTCCTTCTCCTTTAAGTTTTTTTCTGCCTGAAAAGAACATAACTAAATGTTAACTAAAGGAGAGAGGTAATAATTTACTCACTTGTTTTTATTTGGTGCTTGAATACGCCAGTTTATTCCCTGTTACTTGTGTGGCTGGGCTCTTTAGTTTCTCACAATGCAGCTGTCTGGACGTGAGTCATGGAGTCACAGATCTGAAATCCATTGTTCACATCACTGCAGTCATTTAGGGTCACGACTGATGTATATTTTCAAGGGTGCACTGTCATCCTATGCTCACTAAGCTGTGAGCCTTTGCAGCCCTTAATTGCAGTGTTGCTAAGGTACAAAAATCTAGCAACCAGTCTGTGTTCAAGAGAAAACCAAGTAGTTTTAAAATGTCATGTCTTGAGAACATTTGGATAGCATAAACTGATTGTACATAAACACATAGATACATAGTAGATACTTAGCTCTTAAAAGGAACCTTTTAGGTACAAATGACCCCTTTGAAGGATTTTTCACTTTTGTCTTGCAGTGTAAAATGCTATTTGATTGTTATGCACAGCAGGCAGTTTCTCTGTAAGGCTACATGTTTATTGTTAGAGCTAGAATGGGCTATTCTTAGAAACTTTTCATTTGTCCTATCTGCAAATAATGAAAAATGAGGACCAATTGCAAATTGCATTATAATAGCACTCTCTACATCATACTTAAAGTTAATTTAAAGGCGCACAACCCCTTAAAGCTTAGCTAAAGAAGTAGGCAGTAGAAATCTTATACATTATGTTTTGGGTTCTGTACCAGCCCAAGGCAACCACAGCCCTTTAGCAGGAAGATCTGTGCCCCCAAAGATGCCCCAGTAGCTCCCCATCTTCTGCTGATTCCCAGCGCATGCTCTGTGCTGCTGTCACTTACTGAGCTTTGGGGCCGACACAATATACTGTATATATATATATATATATATAATAATATAAATGTCACAATATAAGACTGATTAGTAATTAATACAGATTATTAGTATATGGCAGCTGAGAAACCAGTGCAATAAGCATCACAGTTAAGTAATCAGCCCTGTAGCGCCATCTTATATGACAGAGGAACATCATTTTGTGCTTGCTCATCTGCAGCGACCCCTCAGCTTCCTCAGTTTCTTACCAGCTGCCCAGAGTCCACTGAGCATGTGCAGCATCACTGACACTAACAAAATCCAAGATGAGGAGCTCCTGTGACTACTGTAAAGACCTGGATCATTACTGCTATAAAGATGCTGATCCTTTAGGCTACTGCGACAAGTTTAGTATAGAAGTTATTCATTTTTAGGGTTTAGTTCTCCTATAACTGCTGTAAGAACAAGCCATGTGTGCCATGGCCTTTACCTGAACACCTCTCTGTTTGGCATTGCACTTAAAGCCAAACCTGGCAGCATACAGTCCGGTACAGTGGTGAGGTTAATTGTGCCTTTCTCTCTTTTCAGGGCATTTTCAACAACCTTCCACGACCCTTGGACAACGACCAAGTAATAATCCTGCGTGTTTTACGTTTCATTATCCGACTGATCCTGAGATTATAACTGACCTGGACAAGTCTTGGGCTGTGAAGGATAATATTTTGATGGGTCTCCGTTTCGTCTTTTCTCTGGGGCTTCCATGTGATCTCTATTACATCAGCACACATTCTTCTATGCAATTGACTTCTCCCTCGAGCCGTCCACCTGTGGATTTATGGGAAATTTTACTTTCCAAACAATATTGGAAAACCCCTGGAAAAAAAAAACAACATTGATGCCATGATGAACTTTTTAACTTTGTGCAGATCTTGGTTTTTGTAGATGGTGTTTCACAAAGGAGATGAGTTTTCTATATATATATTTTTCTAAATATATATCTATATATATGAATGTTTTAGTCTTCTACTGAATTAGACATCCATCTCTGACAACCTGTGGACTTTATGCAGTGGGAACTGAGCCGGGTTATCCACACAGCTGCCTTAGTATGCACCTAGCAAAGGGGACAAGGTCATGGAACTCTCAAAGGGACAACGTTTCAACTCATCATTGCCTCAACACACTTTCCCTTCAGCCTTCCTATGGTTCATTCACACAATGGTTTTATCAACACAACCTCCAATTCTTTCAGTCTGTTCTCTGTGAGGATCTTTATAACTGAATATATTTCAAATCTGGAAACTGTCTGCAACTTGAATGATCTGTTACTGGAGCCATCAGCACTTGTCCGTCTTCCATGCAACTCAGTAATGCAGAAGCTTTCCTCACTCACTCCCAGACAGTTATTATTGTTATTAGGTGTCATGAAGAACCATAAAACATCTTCTGCCTGTGTTTACAACTTCTTCTTTGCTCATAAGCAATGTAATGTAAGAGCTTCTAAAACTTTGTTGCATTTAATAGCTTTACGCATCCCTTACCTTGAGGTACGTCTTCCATATCCCCCAACACATTGTAGGGCAGTTAAGGGACCAACTGTGTTTTCTATATATTTTGTTTTAATCTGGCCAGATTTTCTAAATGTTAAGACCATAAGAAGCTGTTTGTTTCAGATAATTGGACTCTTATGAGAAAGTCAAAACTTAATATTCATGGACTGCGTAAATTGGATTTTAGCAGCAACAGGGTTTACAAAGATACATGTCCTACTTCTAATTTTATGGATTTATATACATAGCTATAGAAAGGGATATGAGACACATTCCTTCATCTGCCCTTATACATCTCATACCCAAGGCTACAGACTGAAACAGAGGCTCCTATTGTAGGTGTTTATCTGATAGAAATTCCCCATGCACTTTTTGCATTAGGGCACTTTTCCCCAGAAATCCTGGGACTTATCCTTGTATTTGTCCTTGACTCTATTAATCAGTATTTTTAACTCTCTGAAGGGTATTTTAATGCAGAAAAATGATTTGCTTAGATCGTTTTTGATCTTCCTTATATATCCCAGAATATACCATGTGTATACACAGTTTATAAGAATACCCAGTTAATAAACTGGGGCAAATTTAATATGAATGTATATAAATGAACCTAAATCAATCTTAAAATGCTTTCAATCAGGCTATACTAAATCTGTCACCCAGTTAATAGTGCTCTTGTCCCATAAAGAGGCAACCAAGGGAAGTTGTTAACGCTGTATTAAAAAGTATATTGCACCTTTGGTGTGATAAGGGGGTTCAGTAGTAAAATATCATCTTGTGAATCACTCAGATATGTTCCGTTGCGGTTTCTGAAGTTGTGCCAATGTATGAACTAATGCATGGCCATGTATAGTTCACCTTTCATGGCACCCTGTGATGTCAGTAAGGTGCCCGGAGTGGGTGCCCCTAGAAGAAAGCCACACAGGAAGCTAAACCAGTACATGTATTGCTCATCTCTTCCAGTTCATGTCCTTTTTATGGAATCGCTAGTAGTAAAGTAGATATACAATGAACACTAGTTCCTTTTGTACATACAGTAGACAGTACATTGCAGCATTAATAGCCAGTGCAAAGAAAGGTCATTTGCTTAAGTTATGCATTTACACACTCCTTGGTTGTATGGTCAGGAGGATTCATGAATTGAATTGTAGTACGGTACTCTTATTTCTGCTTGGGGTAATCATTTTATTCTCTTAAGGCTGGTCTCTTCCCGAAGCTTATTCACCACAAAATGACAAAAATGACAGAACACTTATAGTGTGCTACCCCTGCCAAGTTTATGGGATGTGTATTGTACTGCCAGTTTTATCCTTCTGCTGTCAGAGCAATAGGCTTCTCATAGATATTGTTGGGATACCATTCCAAGTACTAGCAACCTGTATCTGAAATGTAGTGTGAAGCCATATCTCATATATGTATTGGTGGGCTCATTTGTGAGCTTTGGTTTATCCCTGCCCCCTTTTGCTAAATACCAAAGGATATTCTTAGATATTTCTGTAAATATTCTAATCACCTCAACCCATCTTTAGAGTCAGAAACCTTGTATGTCAATATATATGTACCATGAAAGCCGTTTTGTGCCCTATGAGCATTTCAGTATAACGTGTTTAACATTTATGTTTGAGTTTATTAGAAAAACACACCTTTTAAAGTTCTTTTTACCTATACTGTAGGCTGTTCTTATTTACCGTAGATCTAGGCAAGACAGGGAAATAAAGATTTCTGATTTTAACCATATTTGTTGACTATCTCTTGATGAACATTGGCGACCTTAATTCAGACAGTATATACTAAGAGATGCCAGTTTGTTACCCTATTGATAGATCACCAGTGCATGTTCCTTCAGCTGATAATCGGCTATATTTGATATATTTGGCCTTCAGACTTCCATAGTGTTTCAGTGGTATTATGGGGCAGGCAGGCCTTGAGCCCAACCTCCTTATACTGACTGGACCTTTACAACATAACCATACCAAAGTTAAGGCGACTTTTACAATTTAGGAAGCTTCATTGTGCATGTGTTTAGCTGGGAAGTTGCCCAATCAACATCACCTTATTAAATATAGTAAAGCTCTAGTAATAGTATAAAGTAAAGCACTGTTAGTATCAGTGGAAGGCATTAAGCCTTAATAGAGTTCACTTCTAATGGCCAATAATGATTTAGGGTGCCATATTTCTACCTATACAAGGCCTTATTATGCACATAGTTGAAATTGACTCCATAAGGTGCATTTATCTTAATTCTGATTTTACATTGGGAAGGATGGGTATTTTATTGTGGCTTTGATAAGCAAAGTATTTATATTGTCATTCAGTGAACCCCTGGAAAGTAGTCTCTCCTTTGTGCTTTCCTGTGCCTTAAGGTATGCGTGCCACATTCAACTGACAATTTTGTGGCGATAAGTTTGCCCTAAGACCCTCTTGGCATGAAAGAGCTGGGTCTACAATTGTCAGCCTAAATAGCTCTACTGGGAGGCATTGTGGGACATGCTGTACTGGAATCCCTGGTCAGTTTCATAACTAGCATATGGAAATAACTCTTCCCCAAATGAATGGCCTATCTTCATTTCCCAGCAGTGGCATAGTTTATATATTGCATGCCACTGTATATTTGCATTTACACTAGGAGTAGCCATACTGCTTGCCCTTTTGCATGTGAACCCTGTTTAGTGTTGGTGCTGGTAATATGAAGTAAACTCGGCCATGTAGAGTCCGGTGGCCCAGATATAAATGGAACTACAGAGTACAGATATTCTGTGTACCCTCTGTGTCCATTTGTGCAAAAAATTCTTGCACTGTCTGCTGTGTGTTAACCAGCTTTGTGTAGTAGCTGAAATGCATAGTCCCATGGTTTATTTTTGGCATTGGCTATTCGTTTAGTGAGACACAGGCATCGGGCCATAGCTGGACAGATGAGAAAAATAATTTATCATCTGCCCACTAAATCTTATGCTTGTATGTTCCTTGTCCAGACTGTAGGGAGTATTGGTAGAACTGAGCGTTCACTTTATATTAAAGGGAAAAAAGCAACCCTGTTACACAAGCTCTTTTAGATGGGTTTATCTACAAGATTTACATAAAAACTGCCAAATGTAAACATATAGGATTGTTTTCTACACATATCTACATGATTTCTAAGATTACCTCTGACTTTATAGACCCACCCCCTTAGGCTTGCAGTGTCATTCAACCCCTCCCTCACCCTGTGCCATGTTGAAGTGCTGGTTTCTGGGACTTAAAGCCCGCGCTTTTTACGTAAACCCAACTGAACAAGCTTCTGTCATGAAGGGGGGTTTCTTTCCCTTCCAAAAGAGAAAAAAAACACAGCTTGGTGGAAGTATAGTCTGTATTCTGTAGCTCGTATGAAGTGAAGGCTGTTATGGCAGTCACTATGCAGGTTTCACATTTGAATTGGCTTCAAAATTTCCATTCCTGCTTATCGCAACAACATAAGGCGAGCCCCTTGAGCTTCCTCTTTGTCTACTGTCGTCTTATGTATTGTGCTGAGTGGCAACAAGTCCAAGGAAGGTCCTTATTGCTGTGTTTAGGGCAATACATCCTCTTTGTCTAATGGCAGCCGTGTGTCCAAATGCTGCCAGCCGGGTGTTTTTGGCAATCTCCAGGGGCTGCTGATGGCATTGGCTTACCCTACTGTATTACTGTAGACACAAGTGACTATTTATTTGTTATTTGAACTGAGCCACAAACCCAGTTTCTATCTGTGTCTGCTTTGCTGTAAATATTTGTTTTTATATATCTGTATACTAGCAAACGTATCCTCGTTGGTGCCAGCCGGCGCAAAGGGGAAGTTTATTTGTAAATTGCTGGAAAGAGAAAAGAAAATTCTGGATCACTGGAGGTCTCCATCCTAGAGGAACGGTTACAGGAGAAAGTGTCTTAATTTTGTAGATAGAATGTCATACTTTTTGCTGAGATGTATATTTATGGCTTTCGTTTTAATTTAATGTCCTAGTATTTGTTTTTATACTGTGTAAAGGGCTATATTGGACTTTGGTTTCCAACAAGGGGGCCCCCATAAGCTGGCAGAGTGGCTTTCTGTAGGCACCTTGTTTTCATCTGTATTTCCATGTTACACTGAAACATTGGTCTGTCTGGTGTATGGAATGTTCCATATCTCCGCTCTATGGATTCTGTTACTGAAGCAGATCCCCCCAGCTTCAAAATATTATGAAACCAGACTTCAATATTAAGTATAATTCAGCCCCACAACCCATATATCAAAGTAGTAATGTAGTTTATACTGGATTTGGTACCAGGCAGTGTTCATCCTCCTATAGATAAGGGTGTGTCCGGGCTCTACAGAGCATTGTCAGTAATGCCCAAATATACTGCATATAGAAACTGAACTGATCTTTCCCCAGCCATGGAAAATGGCGGTACAAAGGTGAAAACCTATAGGCTGTAATTCACAATTGTTTCCTGAAGTAGCAGAATGGGGTGGCTACTCACAGGATAGTAATTTGGAATGATTTGTACTACTGACTGCATCATTTCATCACTACCCAGACCCACCCCATGTGCCCCATGGGTCACAATGGCACTTGTTCTCTTCACATTTCCCATGATAAATTACAGAGTGATTGAGCCAAAGATTGGCCTGCACCTTGGGTTACATTGGCTCCTATCAGGTTAGTGACAATGTGACCACTATGGAGGAAGTTTAACTTTAAGTTGGCTTTTAATAAGTTATAGACTGGCCTGTTCTTAGCAAAATTTCAATTGGTCTTTATTAGTTAACGTTCTGTTGTTTTTTTTAACCTATTTCTTCCTAGAATGCTTTTTAATGTAAAGTTTCAATGAGAAATAATGCCTTTTCTGGCACTTTCATTACATTGCCTACCCTCCTAAACTGAAACATTGACATGTGTGAAAATAATATTGGGCATTTTCCCAGAGGTGCGCAGCTTTTTTGGCAGCTGCCATCTTACCTTGTTTAACTTCTGGGTTACACAAGGTAAGATGTGCCCACATGGTGGTAAATAAAAACGAAATCATCAGGAAGCTTTAGTTTTCAATTAAAGTGCTATCTGGTTGTTGGGGTAAGTGACCCTGGAAACCAAAAAAACTTGTGTTGCATGATGTACAGGACATACCATTAATAAGGGAAAAGTGTGTGTCAGATGCATTCATTAATGCTAAGAGTACAAGTTACAATCCGTTTATAAAACATTTGCAGTTTTAGACTAATACCAGGCTTTCTGCTCTTTCAGGGTCAGAGTGACAGTGGCTCTAACTGACTACACACCACCTGCATAGTCTTTTAGGGTTAATAGAAAGTCGATAACAATCTAACTCTGAAAGAGAGCTGTGGAGCCAAAGGCCTTGTATTGGCTAAAACTGCTGATATCCCAGAAAGCATTATAATAGAAGAAGCTAATTGCAAAATTTTATTTTTTATATGTCCAGCTGGATGTGTAGTATTACTAAACACATCAACAACCCCCCTCCCACATACACACTTTTATTTTATTGTCTTTAAAGTAAACTCATATTGTTCCGTACCAAAGCTACTGGTTGGCCCATACGTTTTGTTAACCCCTCCTGGAACCACGTAAGGCAAAAGTGCACTGTTCAAGTGGGCTACTCTTTGCACTATTATTATGAAAGCAATACATGCTTGTGGTCTGTCGCTCAGTGTTTAGCTCCGTATGCAGCCCCTGTTGCTCTTCCAAGACCTTTTATTTTGTGATGAGTCAGGTAGATTCAGGCCAAACTGACTACTTAGAAGAATTGCACTTTTTATGTATATTTGAAATATATGTTATTTTCTAGGCAATTACCAATGTATGAAATCAATCATGTTCCCTTGTGACCGTGAGTACTGCATTGACTTGGATCGTGATCATGCGCACCCCTTGCCTGTAGGAGGATTTGCCCGTTGGGTTGCTGGGAAAACCTTTGATTTCTCTGATTGTGTTGTACAATGCAGTCAATTCTGCAAATGACAGGGAAGGGCGGCCATGTTCTCAAGTTAAAGCCACTCTTAAGTTGGCCATACACATTGCAATCCACTCGTTTGGCAAGGTGGGAGATATTGGGTTAATTAGATAGTTTGGCCCTAGAGCCAAATGATCTAATTAAAATAGCAGCCATAGGCACCATCAGACCAAGGAGCGCATCAACAAGCTGATGTGATCCCCAATCTGAGGGAAAATCAAACCTGCCTGATCGAGATCTGCCCAATTTTAAGCCAGAAGTTGCTCGGGTAGGCCCGTGTATGGCCACCTTGACTCAGCAAGGTTCTATGTGACGGATATAGCCAAAGATAACGCCGAGTGGGTGTTAGAAATGGAGCCTTCCAAGCTTTACCTGGCACTGGCATAAGGGACCAATGCTAACAGGCAGAAGGAAGGCATAACTAGTCCAGAAATCCCATCCAAAAGGCCAAACATATGTCTAATAATGGTGATCTGGTTTGGCCAGATAATTATATATACTGTTATATATGTGTGAGTATACGTATGTATGTATGTATGTATGTATCCTCCAAAACACCATTACTGTCACGGCACAAACCTGCTGAGTAAGGAAGCACCTTTCAATATTGCAATGCCACACTATGCATTAAATACATGCAATAATTCAAACTCTGTCAATAAGAATTCTAAAAATCTATTTCCCTCTAATGCAAATGTGTACATGTATGTAACGGAAAGCTTTATATCTGTCCTTCTGTGTCCATCAAGGCCATGTCTGTATCCCTTGTACCCTTGTTTCTCTCATTATACATTTGTCCGGCCATGAAATGAGACATTGTATGTATTGTGTGGGTTCAGAGCCTGCCTGTGCCTTGTGCACTCCGTTTCCATCACTAATGTTTGTTCATAGGACCCAGCGTATGTAGCATTTTAATGGCTTCCTTGTGTTTTTTGCACTGATCCATTTTTTTACAGGGTAATTGCCACTTTACTTGTGCAATATGGCTGTATATAATGTAGATTTTTAAGGCCTGTTTTTTCCTGATGAGTTTTATGTAAATAAAATGTTTTGAATGATATGGATTTTTTTTATTGTGTTTACTGTGTGCATTAAATAAAATTAGCCCCCAGTACTTCATGTAACACTATCTACTTCCTGTCAGGCCTATGGCACAAATGTAAGCTATCAGGTCTCAAGTGTCGCACGTAATGTATGCTATTTACAGCACTTATGCCAGGAGAAGCTCTGAGTCCCAACACTGGCATTATCCTTTCCCTATGCCAACCCTTGGAAACATTGCGTTGGCACAGGTGCAGGCACACAGAACGGATTTCGGCTCCAAAACACACAATTGTGCATTTTGCACCGAAATCCGCTCCATGTGCTGACTCAATGGCTCCGAGGGCAAGCACAGGAAAAGGCTGAAGCTAAAGTAGGGGCTGATTATCCGCCTGTGCGATTTGTGAGTACTGCTCAATAATAAATAGGTTGATAGAAACTGCATGTCTTGTTAGGATTTTTGTGATGTGGGGGTTAAACTACCTCTCTTCAATAAGCCCTGCCCCAGTTTGAGTTTCTATGGAGAATGGAGGCACGAGGGCAGTTGCAATGGAGAGCTCTCCTCAACTGGTCAGGGTTCTGTGGGACAGAAGGATAAAAAGTACCAAACTCTTGAAAATAAGCTGTGCCTAATATCATTTGCACTGCCTAGATTTCCAAAGTAGGGTCCTAAACTCCAAGATGTCTGCAGTGAGCGTCATCCCCACATATAAACAAAGGGGCTTTCTGCAGTTTTGCCTACTTATAACACTAAGGAAGCAAACAGAATGGTAAAAAGAATAAAAAAAATCCCCCTTGCAATATAGTTTCATGCACTTGCCTAGTAAAAGCCAATTCCCCTTGGGGGAGCAGGCGATGGTCACGAAGAACATGAGCCCTATAATCCAAACTATAGATGATAACCATGCAGGGAAGTTATAGTTGAGCAAGCTCCTAGGTCCCTCAGTGCTTAATTATTAAATAATTATTCATTTAGTTGAACTATGCGGTGGCTGATAAGATGGGTCATGCTGACAAGCAAGGGATCTGCCCACGCAACAGGAGTAGCTTGGTAATGATTCTCTCTGATACTGGAATGACATCAGTTAAGTGACAAGTATTCCTATGGAAATAAAGGTGTCCTTCAGACTTATATGCACATGTAGGGGCCCTCTGAAAACCAGGCAGATAGTAATTGGGCAGGTTTTAGAATCCCATCGAGGTGGGACATGGACTCATTGATACAGTCTTTGCCATAATGAACTGCATTTCTCTCACGTGATTTGATCATTTGGCTATCAGCCTGATATCACCTACCTTAAGGTCGGTATATCGAGATCCTTCAATGTATGGGCAGTTAGACCCATGACCAAGAGGTAAGGTGGAACATAACAATGGGGACACAGGCCAGTGGTTTAACAGCCACATTAACAAGGCAATGCGGTTCTTGTCCCAACAAGATTTTTAAAACATGTCCTATTGATATCTGCCCAATTTTTTGCCAGTTATTGCCCAGGTAAGCCATCATAGGTCCCCATGCCTGGGCAGATAAGTTGCCAAAGTAGTCTGTAAGGCCACCTTTATTTGCAATAGTGCAACAGTGAAGGGTTCCTCTTAGAACATTGTGACTCTCTTGTACCTGGAACAGATACACATTTTCACTTTATGCCATCAATATAACCATACACTGACCCACTCAATGGAGAATCTCTAAAGCAGTGATCCCCAACCAGTGGCTCAGGGGCAACATATTGCTCACCAACCCCTTGGATGTTGCTCTCAGTGCCCCCAAACCAGTTAGTTATTTTTGAATTCCTGACTATTTCCTACTAAATAAAGCCCCCTGTAAGATGTTAATGTGCATAGAGGCTGCCTAATAGCCAATCAAAGCCCTTATTTGGCACCTCCATGAACTTTTATGGTGCTTGTGTTGCTCTCCAAGTCTTTTTACATTTAACTGTGGCTCACGAGTTAGAAAGGTTGGGGACCCCTTTGTATATATTGGTCTTGGTGTTGGCTACATATTTACAGTGATCGACTCAACAAACATTAGATTGTAGTTTGCAGGCAAAATAAGTTGGCCAGTTTGGTCAATTTTTTACCAAACTTGTGATTTCTGCTGTTTTTTCTAAGTCATAAATCTTATCCTAGATCCCAAAATCATAAAGATCATAAATCCAACAATGCATTGCCAACTTCAGGCCAAAGGGCCCCCTGAACTCCTGGGTCCTATTAGAACCTGTGCAGATTGTGGCCATGCAATGCTGGGGAGTCCTCACAGTCGGTCAGTGCATGTTATGATTGGATAGTTGGACAGCCATCTCTCCCGACTGGCACCAGTTCCCAGTGGCTCTTTTGGAAAGCTGTGACATCGGGTTTGGGTTGGGGATTTTGTGCCGCTATAATTTGTGGGTCAGCTCTTAGACAACAAGAACCACAGTAAATGTTTTATTTTAAACCTTCCCTACTGTCCCCACAGCTATTTATATATCACTAAAGAAAATAGTTTTTTTAACAGAGCATTTGACCCTAAATGTTCTAAAATATATTTCAATCACTATAGTAGTAATGCCCAGTTCTGCCCTGATTTGAATGAATCAAGTTTACATGATTCTCTGCCCCTTGCCCTCTGCAGTTGCCATTGTGTTGCTAAAGCCCCTACCTGGGGCTCAGGATTAAGAGTCTGCTACCTGGTTGGGCCCATAGCAAAATACTCTGTGTGGGACATCATTATTCAACCAGCTGCCTGAACTTTAACTTTCAGCATTATCCAGGCAGCCTTGAGCTCATGGTGGATACAGGGAATTATAGCCAAACAACAGTAGGCTCCTGGTTAATTAGGTTATTCATGAGTGCAATGGAGATTCTATACTTTCCTCTGCATATACCAGCTGTGCTATGGGATCTGGGATACTATAGCTGTCTTTAGGTCTACCACCCAAGGCAGCAAAGACAGTTCTGATTTTGTGCATGCCAAACAAATACTTGCCCACAGGTTTAACTCTTTCATATACTGTAAAAGTTCCTACTTCCATAATACAAGCTAAGCTGACCCCTGTGGGCCAGACCAGACTTGTATTCTGCAGATATGTTCATTTATGGGACCCCTTTTACTTTGCTAATCGACCCCCAGTAAAGTTGTTAGCCATAACAGACTATTATTCGACTTAATCACCATGTAACAAAATATCACACCCTCTGATCCAGTCCATTAGTCCTTGCATGGCCACCAGCATTCATTTTGTTTGGGCCTCTGTGCACTTGAAATGCCAGGGCCTATTAGAAATTTTTTGGCCTGGCACGCACAGAAGCCCTTATCCGATTCTCCATTCACCTACCCCCTTGTGTCCCCCACTCCCTGGCCGCTTGCACTGGGGTAAATACAAGCGAGTGAGAGTGGGGGGATTTCTAAAACTACAATGGAAGCAGACCCCCAGTATAGCCCCTGTCTGCTTCCTTTGTAGTTATGCCACTGGTTCCAAGGGTGTAACAGTAGGGACAGCAGACCCAGTGGCTGCAGAATGAGTGCGTGGTATTGGATGCAGTATAGCCATGTAAAACAGATCATCTTAACATGAGGTCTCGGCAATGGAAGCGGAGCAGAAATACAATTTGTTGTGTGCCAATAAACACCTAGTTATGCCCCTCTCTGTGTGCAGTGCAGACTTACATTTCAGCATTTGGGGCTGATTTGATAGCCCTTTGTGGATGACATTATTTTGAAGAGTGAGTATTAAACAGGAATAGTGTGCATGGAGCCTGAGCGAAAGCGTTACACAAGCTAACCTCAGACACCCAGCATATGAAACATTAGGCTGACATTTAAATCTTTCGTGTGCTGGCATGGACTTTCCAGATGTTGGCATGTCAGTGAGCGGCCTGCTCCATTTCCACTGCACAAGAAAGGAAGAAAAAAATACACACAGCGGATAATATTTCATGCTACCCCAACCTGCTGATTCAGCTCTCTGCTGGGAGAGGGGCAGGATTCCCATTAACTCATAGAGTGCAGTTTAGGTCCCCAAGTAAGGACGTGAATATATGCATTGTATGGTGGCTGTGCTGCCCAGTGAGTTATTGGCAGAGGTGCCACCTATTTATCAGTACCTACCTTGTTCTCTCTAGTTCACACATTCTTTCTTAGGCTGTTATATCATGTTCAGGAGAGAGGTATTTAAATGCTAGGAATGGTCTCAGACTTGTGGGTTCCAAGATCAGGATCATCCAGAAGGATGCTGAGCAATGGCTGAGCCCTCTAACATCAGTAACATACATAGTAATTCAGAATTAAAAGAGGCACACATCCATTTCAATGTCCTTTTCAACATTTCAAACCAAAACCTTTGTTGTCCTTAGTTGATGCTCTTTAATTCAATAATATCCTGTTTGAGAACTTGAGACTAAAACTGCACAGCATATTCTAGATGGGGCCTATGAGCATTCTGGAAAGGGAAAGGATGACCCCCTCCTCCCAAGAATCAATGTCCTTTTTAATAAAGCTCAATACTTGTTTGCCCAAAAACATGTCAAGCAGGAGATGCCCCCCTCCACCATACCTGGCCTAAAAAAAAGTGGGGTGGGTGATGCCAGGAACTTGCCTCGAGTGACCATTTATGTTGGCCCCACTCTGGCAAAGGACCCTCATGATGTGTTTATTGGAAAACCTGTTACTGTAAATCGGCTAAACACCTCTATCCGTATGGGGGAGTGAAAGTCCCTCCAATGCTTATAATATATGTACATTATGCAGTAAAAACCCATTGTGCTACCATCTCAGTACATTCATGTAGATGCCAGTTGGCACAATAGAGCAGCCACAGATTGGCACAGATTTTCCATCACATGAGCACATGCTCATAAACCAATACTGCTTTATTGGCAAACTTCTTACCCAGAACAAAGTCCTAACTCAGAACTCATAAAGCAATCTGAGTGGTTTTGCATGAAGAACATTTTCCTAATTTCCTTAAAGCAACACTGCACAACAAAACCTCTAAGGGCAGTGGTCCAAGTAATACAAGAGAATCCTGCCAGCTCTCTTTACCCATAACTCTTTGTGTTATGCTTGATATCAGAAAATAGCTCAGTGATATCAGATAACAATGTGATGGCTGAAAACACACTTGTAGGGAACATTCTCAATTTGCATCTATGAATAATGAATGTGCATTGTCCACAAACTGTCTTGCCAGGAGCAGTGGGTCCTATTATTGCTTTCAGGCAGAGTGTGGATTAATAAAAAGACAATTCTACAGAGTAATAACATTTATTAGAGTTGGCAAATAAAGCAATACGCTGGCAAATTGCTGTAGGAGAACACTGCATGCAGAGGCAACCAAGCCGGCTTGGAGCCCTAGGCAATTCAGGGCCGGCCACCTATCCCCGCACCTTCCACCCTGTGTGCGTGAAGAAGCACACATGTGCCGTGATGTTGCAGGGGTGCTTAGCACTGACAAGTGGCAGCGGGCACGAGGAGGCAGAGGAGGTACCTACATCTTGTTGCGCCTAGACAGGTGACTGTTCTGCCTACCCCTAGTTCTGGCCCTGATTGCCTGGCACAATGGGCCAATGGGCTACAGGTTCCCCAGCTTTGGACATCTAAACAGCACTTTAACTGCCTTGGGGTAACAGCACTTTAACAGCATGGGGTAGCAGGAAAGCACTAGTTTCATTGGGTACCTTGTGTCTTAACCCCTTCTCCTTTAGATTGCAAGCTCTTTTGCACATCTCTGATTGATTTGTATGTAAAGCTGCATGTTCAATGTATACACCAAGAGAGGCAGGGGAAGGCACAAAGGTGCAGCAAGAGGAGGGGGGGCCAGTGTTTGCCAAATGAGAACTAAGAGGCTTAAAAGAGAACTAAGGGGCAAAATAAATGACCCCTCCTATCTCTGGTCTCACACAGTCAAGTTAATAGATCCCAAAAAGTTAAGAGAGCAGAGCAGTATTTATTTCCAGTCCGTAACAGTTTTGTGACCCGCACATGACACCTGCTCACTTTCCTGAAATCTCCTTTGTACACAGTCAGCTTCTGCTTAGTGATTGGGGGGTTATGGGAAAACTGCTGCCCCATAAAGTAACATCTGTACCGACTTACAGACCATCTCACACACACAGACTCCTGTCCTCCCCACGTGCAATAAAGCGCCAGAAAATTACATGGTGACAGAAATAGCAGCTGCTTTGTGGAAGAGACAAAATGATAGTTCTCCAGCTCTATATTAGTATATCTGCCCATAAAACAGTAATTGGACAAACACAGAGTAGTGTTTGGGGTTTGTCAGCACTTTTTCCTCTTTTCGTTGCCATTCCCATCCATCCGTCAGGCAGTATAAATGATATGGTATCTCTCTTGCTGTCCTGACCCTCTATTCCAAAGGGGTATAAATCCCAGGGGGCACTTTACCATAGGTGGCAAATATCTGTCCTGATAACACTGTCAAATCTTTGGTTTTCGAACAGGCAGTCTGTAAAAAAATGTGGAAGTCTACTTCTCTTGGCAGAGCATTTGACCTCATTGAAGTTTGAAAGCTGTATAGTTTTATATTTTGTATTAAGCAGGAACATCTTGCCCTAAATGGCTTTCAGAATGGGCTTCCGCATTTGTGCAATATATGAAATTTTATATATACTTCTATATAATTCTATTCCATGTGTTGAGCAAGAACTGTTATATACGTATAGGATTCCTTATCCGGAAACTCATTACCTAGAATTTTTTAAGGTCACTTAGTGACACCAAGGCAAATCTTACACGGAAAGATTTAAGCTGCCAATTTCAGTCCTTAAAACTGATTCAGCATCTTATCTGCCCATGTATGAAGTCCCCCAACGACCCTACCCGACTAATATCTGGACAAAAATTGGTCAGGTGTCAATCTGGCAAGTTTGATTTTTCCACCGGATTAGGGACCTCAATTGTCATTGATGCAGTTCTCACTCAACGGCTCCTATTGCCATTGATGTAATCTGATATCACGGATAATAGGGAAAAGATCTGCTCATTTTGTGACCTCACATGATCAGACTTAAGCTGTGTATGGCCAGCTAAAGTGTGATCATGTGTATTGCAAACCCTTAGGTTGTAATCCACATTGTGTTTGGTGGATCTTACGGGGCGTTAAGTATGCCCAGCCGTGATTTACCAAGTGTTGCAGCTAACACTAACATATATCTTTCTCCGCTGGTAGCAATTAGCCTTCCTTTTTTCAGAAATCTGCCATAAATTGCAAACAGTGTTCCGCACTCTAAACCTAGTGCCGGATTCATAATCTTGGCGCCCCGAGGCACCCCCCCTGCATGCGCGATCGGCACCCCCCCCTGCATGCGCGTTCGGCACCCCGACCCCCCCGCGCTTGCGCAATCGGCACCCGACCCCCCCGCGCATGCTTTTGTTTACTTTGTGTTTATCAGCACCCAGGCAGGCAATTTATTTCATTTTTAAATGCTTCTCATATATATATGTATATACACACGCGTAGCTCAGAATGAAGTCTAGTAGATTTACACTAGTCCTGTAGCCAAAGCAGTAGTACAATAAGGAAAGGAAGGTTTTGTCTGGCCTGGGTTACTGGGTTACTGTTGCTACATACACCTCTAAATGCAATGTCTGTGCAACTATTAGCAACTCACTGCAATATGGAACCCAATAATTATTATATATAATATAATATATTCTAATATGTTTTGGCAATAAGTATGTCACATGGGCTTGCTCTTCTGAAAACCATCTGTGTGCTGTACTGTTGGTGGCTATTCCCAGGGTTCTGACATTGAAACCTTGTGGTGACTGAAGGTAAATACCCAGCTGGATTATTCCGTCCTCTCTAAGCATCAGCTCAGTACTTGGAGTTGGTGCCAATTTACATACTTGTGAACCTATCATGCTTCTTATGGTTTAGAAATAAAATGTACCTGGGACATTTAAGGAGTCATTTATCCACGTTCAGGATTTTTTTTCATGCTCTAAAAAAACTTGAATTCTAATTATGGTTCAAAAACTTGAATGTCTGGTATTTAATAAGTGCAAAAAAACTGAAAACTCGAATGTAAAACTTCGTTATCTCAAAGCTTGAGAGTTTCTATAGAAGTCAATAGGAGTTGTCCTAGGCAAAGTCAAGCCATATTTTCAATTTGAGTTTTTTTAATTTTTCGAGTTTGTAAACTTGTTTTTGAGTGTTTTTATTTGAATGAGTTTTCCCTAGTAATAAATAAGTGAGCATTTGATATGTGAGTTTATTTGATTTAGAAAAACAAACTTGAATTGACAAAATTGATAAATAATCCTGTTATTGTCACCCCCTGCCTCTTCTTCCGAGCTGTTTTCATTCATGCCACTTATTGGGCCTCTCTGTAGCACACATCACCTTAGTTCTTCCATAGAGGATTGGACTGAGCTCATCTTTATCATTTCCATCAGTCCTTCTACTTACCAAAAGCAAAATTCTTTGCAAACTGCTGAGCATTAATCCCTAATAATGACTCGCATTCAGGGCTAGAACAAGGGGAGGCAGAAGAGGCATCTGCCTACGGCACAATGGTGGGGGGGTGCCAGGCAGGTAGCTCTTTTGTCACCAACCACCACTTTCCCCGACTGTGCAGCAGTCCATGTAACCCCCTGTCTGCGTATGTGCCGGTGCGCACAGAGAGGGGGGCGTTGTTGGCAGTGGGTGGGCCCAGCCGACCAGGTTGCCTAGGGTGTCTGGCTGGCTTGGCCTGGCGCTGCTCACAAGACCAACACGGCAGCCCCCTTTGCTCAATGACAGGGTGAGTTGCCATCCCCAGGTTCCCCCCCTGGAAAGAACTGCAGACAGAAACTCTATGCGTTTTGTGGGCAGAGAAAGAGTACAGTAATGCCAACAGTATGGAAGTGGAAAATGGTTTATGACAGATAATATCTTGGCCAATCCACTTCAACAGGCTCTGACAGACAGTATCCAAAGGGTTAATCCATTTTCTAGTTTAAGAAAAGTTCTTTTGAGCAGGGCACTTTTCTTGTATTAATTATTGTTTTTTTTGTGTGTAATCTGTATTTTCAATGTACATATCGTATATACTCGAGTATAAGCTGATCCGAATATAAGCCGAGGTTCCTAATTTTACCCAAGAAAACTTGAAAAACGTATTGACTCGAGTATAAGCCTAGGGTGGGAAATGCAGCAGCTACTGCTAAGTTTTAATAATCAAAATAAATACCAATAAAATGACATTAATTGAGGCATCAGTGGGGTATAGGTTTTTCAATATTTATTTCAAAGAAAAACAGTAAACGAGCTCTGTAAGCGGAGAAGAGGGTCAACAAAAACAATATGAGTACTACCCCACGCTCATTGCCCGGTCCCGGAGGGATGTAAGGGGGAATAATTATTGCTAGTTGGAGCGGGCCAGGGCACTGGAGGGTCTGGTTGTAGGGGGCCTAATTTGCACACAAAGGACAGAGGGTGCTAGTCTGGAGGGACCCATGGCACCCGACTCGAGTATAAGCCGAGGGTGACTTTTTCAGCACATTTTGGGTGCTGAAAAACTAGGCTTATACTCGAGTATATACAGTACCTATTATATATGTTATACTTTATAAATATCTGTTATTAATAATCAGAATGGTAAATGCACAAAAATGCATTCCAAAAAAACATTCCCTGTGCCTTAACATGATCTACATTTATAACTGCCTCTATCAGCCAGGTCTTTACCAGGCACAGGGGGGCCTACAGTCAAGGTATAAAACAAATAAGAGCCCAAACCAAAGTGCAAATACTGATGATAGTTATGGCAATAATGACCATATGGTTTGCACTCCTATCCCTGCAGTGTTTGATTGAGTATTTTTGCCGTAGGCTCAGTGTGAGAGGAGTGCGTGTGGTCTGGCCTCTGTTGCAGAACGACCTAAGCGCATACAATAGATATGGCCAAGTTCAAGCTGAGAGAAGAGAGAGTTGCCAGACACTATTTATTCCCAAAATAGCTCACACAACCTGTCACTTTATCTCAGTGAAACAATAGCAGATAATCTGTGTTTTCACACGACACACTGTATATTTAAATGCAGCATTTGGACCGGTTCTCGGTGAACTGCAGGCAACAGAAGTCCTGCTGCGCGACGTTCCCAGTCTCATGTTCTCCCCGAGGCACAGAGAGATAAAGTGAAAGGAGTAACAGGCTTCCCCGCTTCAGCTTTGTTATTCTTTCTCCAATTACCAACTGCTAACGCAATCCCTTACATAAATGACTATCTTTAGAAATGAACTTTGGGCTTGCCTAGTAAGATTCTATAAATACACGCCAGCACGGTTACCCCTAGCAACCAATCAGATATTTGCTTTCATTATACTAATAGTTAATCAAAGTCAGTTGTTGTTGGATATTTTCTCGTTCAGAGTATAGGAACAGGATCCGTTATCCAGAAGACCGCTATCCAGAAAGCTATGAATTACAAGAAGGCCATCTCTTATATTATTTAATCAAATAATTTTAATTTTCATAAATGATTTTCTTTTCCCTTTGCAATAATTAAACAGTACCTTGTCCTTGATCCCATCTAGATTTTTCAGTAGGCTGAATGTATGGCGATCTAAATTATGGAAAGACCCTTTTTCTGGAAACCCCCATGTCCCAAGCATTCTGGATAACAAGTCCCTTGCCTTTACAACCTTTGCTCAGGTCCCTTAAGTTCATGAAAAGGTTACAGACTGGATAATAGCGATGTATCAACCATAGTTCGGCTTTCCTTAGTAGAGTGAAGTAGCCTGGCAAGGAAACTTTGGGAGACTTGGAAAAGCTGAAGTGACACAAGTGGCCTTTCCAGGAATCCAGGCCTGGGTTGGAAGGCATTTGGGCGAGATTAGTTGCCTGCGATAGATAATATATACTTGAAGTATTGCATTTTGTTACAAAACAAAACATAAAAGAAAAACTGCCAGGAACCCATCAAATTTCCCCTGGTTTGAGTTTCAACAAATCTGCCTCTTAAGTTTTTACATTTTGCAGTTCTATTTAAAATTTAACATGAAATGAGATTTTGTCTAAAGCTGATGCTACAGGTAAGATTAGAAGTACATTCTCCAACAGAATGCAATGGCTTCTATGCTGCCATGAAATATGATGGAAGCTTCTAATTATCCTACTAATATTACTAATCATCTTTATATTGTGAAGGTTATACTGTATTGGTATATATACAGTACTAAGGTTACCCTACATTGAAAGTGACATCCAGGAGCGGTATGAAGGTGCAAAGTGCAAAGAGCAACCCACAAAATTGTTCAAGGCCATGCCTACTTGTGGACAACTTCCCCTTTAACCATATACAACTGATCCAATTACATGTTTTTTTCCCCTTTATGATTAAAGCCCCCCAGAGCACTTAGCAAACCATATTTAATGCCCTTGAACACACAGCCAGTGTAAATGCCGGGTAACTTCAATTTAAAAGGAGCGGGTATATAAGAATTCAATTGCAAGTTACTGACAGCGGGTGACAGGCCAGTTACGGTGCATGACTGGGTGAAAGAGGGTTAATTAGTGTAATATGTGGGGGAGTTGCCATGTCTGGCCAGTACATATATATCACAAACTTGTGGCCTTTGGCCGGTACAGAACCCCAAAATATAATGTACCGGTATGGGACCCATTATCCGGAAACCCAGTATCCAAAAAGCTCAGAATTACAGAAAGGCCATCTCCCATAGACTCCATTATATATAAATAATTTAAAATGTTTATAACAATTTCCTTTATCTCTGTAATAATAAATTGATCCTAATTAAGATATAATTAATCCTTATTAGAGGAAAATCAACCCCATTGGGTTTATTTATGTCTAAATTATTTTTTAGTAGATCTAAGGTATGGTAATTATGGAAAGATCTCTTATCTAGAAAACCCCAGGTTCCAAGCATTCTGGATAATAGATCCCATACCTGTACAGCATTTCTAGCCTAACTCTTAATGCAGGTGAGGAAAGCAGAGTGAGTGCACATATATGAGATACCTGTGCTACAAGAAGGGATCTTTCTTGATCTTGAGAAATAGGAGTGTAAAGGTGTGTGGCTGGGCAGTATTTCCTTGCCAAAGCAGTGATTTGCTTGGTTAGTAATATGGCTAATACATACCTCCCACCTGTCCTGATTTCGTGGGACAGTCCCTCTTTTGACAGCTCAACCCGCAGTCCCGGATTCTTACTGAAAAGTCCATCATTTCCCTTTGATCTCCTGCACTGAAGCTAAAAATAAAAACAGATTTAATTAAAAGTAGCTTTTGGCAGAGAGCCCAGAAATCTTACTGAGCGTCACCTGCACTTAGATACATTTTTTCTCACTTTTAATTAAATAAGTAGCTTTTGGCAGAGAGCCCAGAAAGGTAAAAAGCCCCCCTGCACTGAGATACAATTGTAACTATTAAGCTAAACAGGTCTCTTAGGGGGACTGAGACTTGCAGCTTAAAGGGCAATTTCACCTTTTTCTGCAAAACTGTAATAACACATAAAACAGGACCTCAAAACCCCCAGAAATGTGTTCAAACTTGAAATTTGCCGCGCTGCCTGCAGCGTTTATTTTTGACCCTCTTTCCATTTTCAAAATGTTGGGAGGTATGGCTAATGCCAAGGTAGCACAAATGGTTACACTTTAGGTGTCTCCTGCAGATTTTGGGTTAGTGTATCGCAGGGACACACTACAAGGATAGATTGGGCCTAGTAACTTGTGCCATACACCATGCAATGCCAGCACATCTATCAACGTATCTCCTAACAATCCTGTTAAATCTATACTTCAGGTTTCACCAGTCATAATTTCCCTTTGAAAGCAACAGAGCCAAGAGAGTGCGGCCTCTTATCCCCTGTAATCTAAGACATCTAATACGAGAAAAGTGAAGGAAAGATTTATAGGTGAGACTGGCAGCCAAGGGCCAAACCTCAGAAATGGGAGAGTCTCATTGCAGTGATGTATGGAGCTGTCACAGCCTCCCAGAGACTTTCCCTCGCTGCTCACATCAGCTGCAGCCACCTTCTTGCTCAGTTCCATGCACCAGTGCTCCAAAAACTACAGAAGCAAATCAATAAAGATATATGGCACATGGGCTGAATCTCATGTCGTGCGTAACACTCCGAGAGCTGATCATAATGTTTTCTTTTAGCTTGTTGAGCACCCGAGCACTGTGCAACAGGATCCTTGATTACTCGCTTTCTCTACAACCCGATGGGTGACTGCCAAGCTAAACAGTTGGTGTTTTCAGTTTGCAGAGTGTTAAATCCAAGCATGTTTATGGCAATCCTCAGCAAATACAAGTCTTTAAACAAACAGCCAAAACTGCTGCTGCCCCTTTAAATATAACATGGATTGCATCTACAGAAGCCAGAGTCACTCTAAAACACCAGACTTAGACTGCTAGTTCTATGGGCCAGTAATGAACTGTCAATCAATGCAAGGCTGTAGTTCATAGTCAAAAGCTGCAGGTTTGGGCAGGTCGGAGGTGACATTCTACCTGCTGCAGAGGGTCAGAGGCCTAACTCTTTCATGGCCCCTCCCACATGCGATGTCACCTTCCGCATTGATGTAATCACTATGAGCTCACTCCTCTCTGTTTGATGTCATCCTTTTAAAACTTTGCACCGAGAAGCAATTGAAGCAGGTTGGGAAATTCCTGCCCTGTGCATGACTTCCATGTCCACCCATTTCAATTACAGGGTAATATCATCAAGCCACAATTGCACTGTAATCTCCCTCACAGATACATCCTCTTGCATCTGTAATTAGCTTCTGCTTTGTATAGCTCTTCCCCTGTGAGCATCAGATGAGCAGATTCGCTTTACTACAGGTTCTTTTGTATTTTTACTGCTCTGCCCCTACTCCATCATTTCTCTTACATGGGGTTCTTTTCTCTTTTTTTCATTTTTATTCCATCTCACCTGCTTGTGTGTTGGATCTTGGATCTGTGTCTTTCCATGGCGCTGCTTAAGGGTAATTTCCCAACAAGAGATTACTCGCTGGAGGAAAGGCTTACGCAAAGGTGCCTGTAGAAGGAAACTTCACATGACTTTGGAAAACTGTAGCGATGTATAGGCCATTCCACTGGTGATTCCCTTTATTGCTGGTGGAAAGGCTTATTGGAGATTAGTGGCTTGCGATAGCAGAGATTTATCGCTTGTGACTAATTTCCCCCTGGGACATTACCCGAAAGCTCTCTTTGTGCTTGTGTTGCAACTGTAGGGAAGGTCCCTTCTCTGTTAGGGAACCTATCTCTGGTAGTTACTCCACTGGCATTGTTCCCAAGAAACCTGTAAGAAATCTGTATTAACCTATACAATCCCAAAGTTACTGCAGCAAATCATGCTGCTCCCAGCTATTGGGAGGGGGAGCAGATATAAAAGATACAGAGCAGAAAAGCAGTTTTATTTAGAAGCATTAAAATGCTTTCCGTTATTGGCTTATTTACTATGGGGGGTTAAACACTAACATTTAAAACAATATGCAAACTGCTCAGACTTACTCACTGCACTTCACATCAGCTATGGTTTTCTAAACATGGCACCCAGAGCCCGCCAGCTGGTAGATATACTGTATGTGCCACACACAATAAACTAGTTAATCTCTCCATAATCTGAGCCACACCCTTCCCATGCCCCACACCCTTCCCATGCCCAATACCCTTCCCATGTCCAATACCCTTCTCATGCCCCATACCCTTCCTATGCCCCGTACCCTTCCCATGTCCAATACCCTTCTCATGTCCCATACCCTTCCTATGCCCAGTACCCTTCTCATGCCCCATACCCTTCCCATGTCCCCCGTACTTGTACAGGGGAGGTTATAAAAAAGCACTATATTTAGTTATATGGGCAAATACGGTAAAAACCTTTCAGTGTAATATTCACGATTACAATTTGTTTTCTTCTGCTACTTTTTTTCTTTTTGTTATCTCTTGGGAGATCACTTTAATACTAAAGGGTAAAAAAGATTCACCCAGGAAGTGAACAAAAATAATCAGTCATTAAATGTACAGTTCACCTTTAGATTAACTTTAAATATAACGTAGAGGGTGCTAATATTCAGCTTTTTGTTCAGCAGCTTTCAAGTTTGCTATTTTAGCAGCTATCTAGCTGTTAGGGTCCAATTTAACCTAGCAACCAGGCAGTTGTTTGAAGTAAGACAGGAACATTAGACAAGGGCAAGTGAACCTGAAATTGAACCACCCCATAAAAAACATAAAAAATATTCCAAATATTGCAAATTAATATTAATAATATTTAAAAAAAGAATACTTATGCCCACCAGCATAATATTTTAGAGGCCTTTACCAAACATAAGGGAGACATATGTGGATTTATTTACCTTTAAATAGCACAGACAAAGTCCCATATAGACTATACAGTGTAGTTTGGTCTCCAGTACTCAAAATGTATATATGTAATGAAAAGATTTGGGCCTTAAATTAAGTTTGCAGTGGGGCATAGTAACAGACTCTAGGTACAGCCTCTCACATACCACAATGTTACCTAGAATGTAAATCCAAATAGTGACAATGAAAGGCATGTGGAACCTCAATATTGTTCTAATCTTAAAGTAAAGTTAATTTATGCTTTGGACTGGTGAAGAAACACTGGGATGTACAATCTGCTGCGGCTGTTTAACTACTGCTGCTAGTATCCCTCCAGTGGCATGCTGGGAGTTACAGTCCAACAACAGCCAAATGACTGTAGGGCGGACATCCTTGATATATATAAATGATTATATAATATATTATTTGTATGTTTATGTGCTTCCCCCAGAGGACTCCTGGCACGGGCCCAGGGCAAATGCCCTCCCTGGATGACCAGACACTGGTTTGTTGTGGATTTAGAGCCAAGAGTGTGGATAAATGATCTCGCAGAGAAGTGTCACAATTGCCTTCTGACATGTCATGCGAGATGTGCAGCTGGGAATGTAGTGGGAATGCTGCCCAGTACAGCTGATCTTGTACATTCTAGGCACTGGTGCGCGTTTCGCTGCTACGAGGGCTCCGCACTACATTTGAAGTAGAGGTGCACAATGCTAAGGTCAAATTCAAACCATCTGTTGACTAAAATGGACATTCCCTTTCCAGCCCATTTCTATGTTTCCCTCTGTGTCATTTAAGGACAAGGTACTTTCCATGATTACACAACTGTGTACTTAGCAAACCAACTACCTCTTTAGCTACTTGTTTGGCTTTACCGAGATTATTCATATGATAATTTGCAAACAGAACAGACAGTTCACTCAGGTGCCTGAGAGACAAATCGCTTTTACCTGCAACAAAGAGGCCGAGACATTACTCATATGTTCTGAATAATTTAGTATCCTGCAACCCAACTCGTGTTCTGCTTCTGCAGCCTTAGCTGTACTATAAATAACACATTGCTAGCTAAGGATGCTGGGAACTGTAGTTTAGCCAGAGACTTGATCCATGATAGTCCTATTTGAACATTTAACCATAATTAACCACATTAACCACCATTTAGTGCAGTAAACTATATTTTGTAATATTTCTGTTCTGTAATACTTCCCAGAAAGAGATCACTTCCAGTAAATCATCACCAACTAAAGCCACAATCCACAAGGGCTGATGGGAGAAAATTCCCAGCAGACACAGTGGTCCCAGAGTGACAAGTCAATATATTTCTATCCAGAAATACAGGTATGGGACCCATTATCCAGAATGCTCAAGACCTGGGGTTTTCCGGATAAGGGATCTTTCCTTAATTCAGATCTCCTACCTAAAGTCTGTTTATGCTGAACTGGTTGGATTACTTGTGTCTGGGCTCTAATTGTTAAATGCTGGCTATAAACAAACTTAGGGATTGTCTCTGTTAATTAACTGTTTTTGCCTCAAATAGCCACAATTATTGCCCCCATTGACACAGACTACACCCCTAGCCTTTACACCCCCTGTTAAGTTTCCTTTAAGTTCATGTCTGTCCAACCTGAGACACGACAATTAAAAAGGCCCCTCTAAGGGATTTTTTGGCTCCCAGCCCGAGAGATGTCAATTAACCCCATGACCCCCATAGTCATTTTTTAGACATTATTTCATATTCACGTTCATTATGTCGCTATCACCTTCATGACATTAGGTTGGCTGGCATCTCTGCTGTCGGCTGTGGTGTCAATAGATGTCTTTTCCAAGATGGCTGTGCTGTTAAAGAGGTGGTTTTCCAACTTTATCAGCACAAAAACCCTTCTTTGTGTTCGGCCCACCTTACATCAAAACAATGAAGAAAATAATGCCACCCTATTCATCCCCCTACAGTTGCAAGAATATCTAGGAGAGTAAATAAATAGCTGCCCCAAATCCCCAGAACTGGCCTGGAATGTATGATCCTGCATTTGTATGATCCTTCCCAATGCTTGTTCAAGTGCCCCACACAGACCTCTGTCAATGGCCATCTACTTCTGTTTCAGACTAGTGAGCTGAATGAGTGTATGTGAGACCTGCTGCCTCCTGTATTGAATTACCTCTAGCTTGAAGGTGGTTCAGCCTGTCTATTGCAGTAGCCCCTTCGCTGTTCAATTTATTGTGATAGCTGTGGTATGAAATACCATCCTTAGACTCTGATGAAAAATCTCCCCTGTGGCAGTGTTATGATGAGAGATGGGGAACTTAAATAGGCACAAGAGACATATAAGCACCATTGTGTTACTCTGCAAGACAAAAACATCCACACACTTACTGGTTTCAAAGTACACATCAGTCAGAGTAATGGCTTACTGTTTATCCCCAGCAAAGAGTATTGACGAAATGCCAGAAGGTAAATAGGGGAAACTGAGGGCTCTATCTTCGATGGCACCGAGCTACTGTATCATTTGTCATTGGGTTTAGTTGACCCTTTAGGCATTTACTGTATAAAGATAATATTTATAAAAATATACTTATTTTATAAATATGTGTTTAAATATGTGTTCATAGCATTAAAAGGCGGTGAGATATATTCATTTATGACCCAATGCCATGTTCTCTTCAGGTGTATTAGATAGTAAGCACACATGCCTGCCCACCATCTAATTCCCAAATCAAGGATATTATGTCCTCCCTTTGCTGCTATAACAGCCTCTACTTTTGCTGGTGGGGGGATTTGCTTCTAGGTTATCCTCCAGGTGTTTAGTTGGGCTGAGGTCTGGGCAGGTAGTGCTGTCCTAGCAAGTGCCAAACCCAGACTTTTCTGTCAGACTGCCAGAAAAAAATGTCATTAATCGCTCCAAAGAATGTTTCCATTGAGTCCAATGGCGGTGGCATTTATATTTTATATAGTGCTTGTACTTTTGGCTAAAAATGTGTCTGGACTCTTAGGGCAATGGCAGTTAAATCTTGGATACTGTGGGAGACTAACTAATAATGTGAATCTGTAGTCGCAGTGATTTGTTTTCCAAATTGCTGACCCCTTCCTATTAGCAATTTGCTTTTTTGGTGCTGGGAAGGCATTTCAAGGAGATTAGTTGCCCGTGGTAGCTGAGATTTAACCGTGAATGATTAATCTATATGTTGTATACAGGAACCCGATGGGCTGGCCAATGCCTCTCCTTACCTGTATGTATAATATAGTCACTGATATGGCAGTGAGCCCAGAGTGCCACAGATCTATCTATACCTTTAGAATGGCTTTTTGCAACCCTCACAGGGTTCTTCAGGTTTAACTGTGTAAAGGTAAGTGAAGACAGAACTTATTATTGGTGTCACTTTCCATGTAAAAGTGTAAAAATGTACCCCCTCAATTTATTTCTTTTCTTTGTGTCCAGCCACCTTAGTGTTATTAGTGAAAATGAGTCTTCCCTTTTAACTGAAATGTCTTCTTACCAAGGCCGAGAAGTGACTCAGCTTGTCTGCTCACGGTGGTGTTGTTTACAAGGCGGGGATGGGCTGCTGCCGGATAATGAAAAGGAAGAAAAAGACGTTGCAGGAGTATCTCTCTGACAGGGTGGAACAGCGTGTACATGGCATGCAGTATTGCAGAACATCACCTTAAATGCTGCCCTGTCTGATAAAGGAACAGCACGTTCTATTTATAAGCAAGATTTCACTTTACTTTCCATTCATATCAATGCTCAGTACAAATATGGCACAGGCTGATCTGCACAGTGAATTTAATGGGCACAGTTGCCTTTATTCAGATAAGTGGGAGATACTATACTGGTTTCAAGCAAGTCTGGACTGGGAATCAAAATAGGCCCTGGTATTTCAAGTATCACAGAGGCCCAAACAGCCCCCATAGTGTCTGGCTATGGCATCTTACAGTAGCCCCTCTGGCATTAGCCAGAATCTACAGATCAGCCTGGGCCTGGTTTCAAGTAAATCTCATCCACAGACTCAATAAAGCACCTCATACATAGAAACAGCATTGTTCTACAAAAAATTAGTCTATAACAGTCTATTACAAATCACATTACTGTAATTAGGATTTTTGTAACTTCCCCTTATCCTTAGCCAATGATTGGCTGTCTCAGTGTGCCTGGAGTTATAGATCAGCAATAATACAAACAATTCTATAACTTCTCGTCACAGGAGAGATATGGCTATGAATAGTTTGCCTTTATTTCTTCCACCTTTCCAGAATGGAACTTAAATTCCTATATGGTTGTTGGTGTCACTAACTTCTTTTACAGTTCTGGAACAAGGCATGAAACGCATCAGGTGACTTTACTATATTGCTCCAAAGCTTTCAAATGAAAAACTAATAAAATATTGCTATTATTCTTCTAAGGACCCACAGATAATGTATACTTCTGGGCAACTACATCTGCATAATCTACCCCAGCATTTGTGTCATCTTGACTGTTTTGTCAGGAAATGTTTATCAGAACCAGTATATAAAGGGAATGGGCATACATTTCATTGCTAGAAGTAAAAGTGCCCTCAGTCTGCACTGAATGATATTGCAGGTTTATCAAATGGGATTTTTCTTTTGGGTTCCTGTTGTACATATTATTCCTGCAGACAGAAAGTGAATGCCTGTAACCAGTGTTGGACTGGGACCTCATGGGCCCAACAGAAAACCTTAGACCATAGGCCCACTCTCCAAACTATTTTTCCTCCTTTCCTCACCCAACCTCTTTATTTTCCTAGTCTCTTTTATTTACATGCTAGCATCTATTCTTCCATCTATTTCTCCTCTTTGTTCCCATTCAGATATGGGAAATGACCGTGAAGCAGGCCAAATGGTCAGGAGCAGGAGGGCCCACTTACACCTGGGCCCACCGGGGGTTTTCCTGGTATCCTGGCGGGCCAGTCCGACACTGCCTGTAACTAACCATATGTGACACCAGCAGATGCACTGATCTGATCTGCAACTTAGACTCTAAAGTTCAGGTCTGAGGAACAGTATTGGTTTAATAGAAAAGATGAGAAAACAAGACTGCATGTCTGTTTTGGCAACACTGAGGATGTAGTGAAACAAATCATAATACAGAAAGCATTTGCTAATTCATAGGTTAACCCCTTGATACATAGCCCCTGGTCTGTAGGAAATATTGAGTATCCATTTGGAGCAAAGGCAATAAAGCATTCTGTTAAATATTCTAGAGTTCCTTAACCAATGGGAAATCAGTGTGCACAGTGCAAATAGGCACAACTCTCCATTTTTTCCCCATATAGCATCCTGCCTTCCTGGATAAATAAACATAGTAACATAGTAACATAGTAAGTTGGGTTGAAAAAAGACATACGTCCATCAAGTTCAACCATAATGCCTATATATAACCTGCCTAACTACTAGTTGATCCAGAGGAAGGCAAAAAACCCCATCTGAAGCCTCTCTAATTTGCCGCAGAGGGGAACTTCCCAGGTCTTTCAGTCCCCCTATGAATATAATGCTGCCTGTGTTCGACACTGCTGTATTTATAAAGGGTGCACAGAGGGAGGAACGTTGGAGTCCCCTCTCTTTCCCCCATCAAGAGGTTCAGCTAGACAATGGCAGAAGTGCCCTGTGCTTGGGCAATAAGGGACATGCTTTAGCCTCAATTAGTGCTCTTGCCCCAGGTCTTAGTAAATGCCTATTCTGAATTGTAACACAGAGAATAACCATATTGCCCTGTTATATTCCCAACACTTGTTCATGCGACCCACAACATAATATATGGCTCATCTCCCACCAAATATACACCATTACACTGGGAAATATTTGAAAACCCTTATTAGAAAATCCACATGATATAGCATCTAACAGCCCTAATTAACTTGGGCATGGGGATGGTAAAATAAATCAGGGTCATTAGTGCATAGGCACAGGGTAAATTTTGTGTCTACACATGGCAAAACAAGATAAAGGAACAGGCAATATTATGTAAAATAGATCTCAAAACACCTTTCAGAAAAAAAACTATAGATCATTATAGATCAGATAGAGCTACCATCTGATCTGGGGAAAAACATTCTGACTACAGTTCCCATTGCAGCAGTGCCAGAACTTTACGGCAAAATGCTGGGAACTGTATATTCTGCACTTTTTGTAAAGAGACTGCATCTGTGCACCAACAAATCTTCCAATCCCATTTTCCAGTCTATACACTGGAGGAAAGTCAGAGGGCACCTGACCCAGAAACTACTTTTTCTCCATGAGTGGTTCTGTGAGCTTGAGTGTAGCAGGGGAGATTCAAGAGTTAAGGGGGCGGGCTTTTTTCCGGAGCAGAGCAGGCACAGCAAACAATTAAATGGCAATGCTGAGAAGCGGGCAGTGCTGTGAATATCGGGACTGTTCCGCTAAAATTGGGACAGTTGGGAGGTATGTTGTAAAATATAAGGATATTAAGTCACAATCTATGACCATGCAAAGACACAAGGCTGAAGGTCATGAATATCCTTATATTTTTCAACGGGGGTACATTATTTACACAAGTATGAGTGAGTCTTATGAAATAAATAACATCATTAAGCACCATTTATAAGGATATAATTTACAGGATACTGATGGCTTTTGTGTATTTTAAAGTGATTACAGTATACAGGCAAGAAAGAGGTGGTGAAAGTGATGGAATTTCCACTAAACAGAGAGAAGAATGGTCATCAAAAGGAGATGCCGGACGTGCCACTGAACATAGTGTATTATTTGGCCCTAGGTTTCATTCCGCACACTTAAGCCCGTTGTTTTATGAGCCTATGATCCAGCTTTGAAGTGGTACAAAGGGTGGCTCGTATCTGAAAGGAGCAATAAGCATTTATCATGGTATTTGGAGGGTTTATATTTCGTGGAACTAGAACAGACTTATTTAAGCTATAAGAAAAATCAATGGAAAAACCTGGTTCTTTTCTTCATGTGTAATATCCTCAGTACCGTTAAGTGGGTACTACCAAGAAAATGATTCTGGCAATAGATGTTTCCCATCAGATTTAACAGCAACAGTTTAGCCCACTTGGAGCTATCACTAAGCCTCTGCTGACTTTAGGGGGCACAAAGACATACAATATGGCTACAACTAGTCCTCGCAACTTCGTTTATCTGCGTCTCTTGGTGACACTCAGGAAAACAAAACAGAATTCCGCAGTTGTCAGGCCGTGACAATGCAACAGAGATATTTCCACACACAGTGAAATTGGAAGACAGAACAGCTGTGGCTTTAAACAAGACGGCACATTCAAAAGAATGTGTGATAGGTATGATCCGACAGAAGCACAGGATTAATGAAGAGCTCAATACATACCATGGCACAAGCTGCCCAGGGTAGTTCTTAGAGCACCAGGTTACCATCCTTTGCAAAGCATGGCATGCCACATTTCTTAAAGTAGAAGCCTGGTTTAAACATGAGGGCCCCTGCACAGGTCTCCCACTTCAACTGCTCCAACAGGTTTCAAAACAGCGTCCCCTTCAGTAATTATGGGATTCAATACTACTATGTTAGAAAGGCACTTCTGCAGGTGCCCCCAATTTTTAGCCCACTAGTCTCCTGGGTGGTGAGCCTTGCTAACATTTAGAATGGGGCCCCCCAATGAAAAAAATGTCTGCACACAAATGGTGATGCCCTTTTATCCACCCCTGCCACACCTCATTATGCCATAAAAAATTTATTATCTGCTATATATTATTTGTGACCTGCAAGTTACACCTTCAAGCCTCTTTGGGCCCCCTCTGCATGGGGCCCCTGACTGAAGTGCCCTCTGTACCTTTCTAATGGTGGGTCTGTTTTCGCTCACCCATTCCTGGGCTCACCCTGGCAGAGCTATATTTTGGGGTTGGAGGCCTCCATGCAGGGACAGAACTAGGGTTAGGCAGAAGAGGCCTAAAGGGCAATAGGGAGGGGGCGCAGGGCACGTACCTCTACGGCCTTTCTCTAGTTCTGTCCCTTCTACAAGTCTGTCGCTGTGGGTGTATTTGGTGTGCGAGTTGTGCAGTGGGATATTGATTGTGCAGGGGCTCTTTTGTATTAAAAACAAGTATAGCAGCTGCTCATTAACAGGTGATGGTTAAATCCCTTTAACCATACAGCACACACTCATGCAACACAACAAGACATAAAACCACAAACCTCACAGAATATAAAAGGGTGACAACGTAAGATGTGATCATTTATCAAAGTCAAATCTTTAACTGAAAACATTTTTTTTCTGCATTGAGACATTCGACACACTGTTAATCTTAAATCTACTACTTTCCTGGTAATATTGCCTAAAACAGTCATTACCACATGCTTTTATTGAGCGTATAATTATTAACTGGTTCTAGGAAAGCACTAGTCCTTGTGGAATATGCCTGCAAGACATTCCAGTTGGGACTGCCCTACTGTTTGCTTGTCATTACAAATAGCTGTTCCACTGAGTGGACTGGGATTTCAGTAAAAGCATTTATTTTCTGTGCAGAGTTACAGAACAGCAAGGACTATTACTAGTAATGTGGAAATGCTGTCCTTCTTATTCCATTGTATCCAGTAATACAGATATGGGTGGTCTATTCTCCTTTATATCAGTTTAAACTACAAATCTCAGCATCCTACCAAATGCAGAAGCCTGCTTCAATGGCAGACACTATGCTTATGAAAGGCATCTCAGAACTATAATAAATATAAAGGACTTTTCAGCAGAGGAATGGTTGGTTATTCGGCCCCACCGCAAGATCATTGGGATGCTTATCAAGGCACTTTCCATAAACATACATTGCAGCTGCTTATCAGTCACAATCCCACTGGCCCCCCTATAATTCCTGCCCCCCCCCCCCCCAGCAGTTGCAAGGTCTGTTTCCTCTATAGTTTCTCCCCTGATTTAAGTAAAATTCATTCTGGTAAAAACCACTGCATTGTGGGAAAAATACAAGGCATTTGTACTTGAAGTTGCACTTTGCTCTCTGTACTTCTGGACATTAATGACCCCTTTAATGTGAGACCTTAGTATATATAATAGTAACTAAAGAGCGGTTTAGGGGGTCACAGTAACATATATGTGCATGCCTATACATACAAAATATTATATAGAAGCACTGGTGTAGAGAAGTTTCAGCCTATTGCTTAATAATAAATCTGCAACACACAATATTATTATACATCCCAGCTGTATACTGAAATTGAATGAACTCTCACCAGAAGACAATAGCAATTGCTTACAGTAAGCCAATATACAGATATTTACTGTAGCTACTGTCCTCACAAGTCACTGATTACTTAGCATTGCTAACAATAGGCAGATTCCAAACAGTACAGCGCAAACGCCTTTTCATGACTCAAAATATCATGATCCTCTAATAGGCTGCGTCATGTATTTTGTGTCTGCAGAAGTACATAATGAATTAAAGTCATGTAGTAATGATAAACATGGCATACACTGACGAGATGAGATAAGAAGATAACCTGAAGGGACCCAAAAAAGGGCATTTGCATTTAAAGAAATATAAACTCTGCAATTATCAAGCATATAGATCACTTAACCTTTCTTTTACCACTATCCTACGTGTACCCATTTTAAAACACACTATCGCAATTTCTTTTTTTCAGTAGTCAATATTAAATAAAAGTCCTGAGCAGTAACAGTTGTACAAATGCCCTGTGGCCACTAACTGGCTGGGGCTGATGGGATGCACAGGAGGGTAAAGTGCTCACAAACCTATTTCCTGCAGGAGCTGCTGCCCTCATTATATACATAGTTACATAGTTCAGTTGAGTTGAAGATGGACTTTGGTCTATTTCAAGTTCAACCCCTCCAATTGAATCCCATATACACATACTTACACAGACCTATATATATACACTCACATATATAAACTACATATACTAATACCTATACTAACTAACTGTAGATATGAGTATCACAATAGCCTTGGATTCTATTCTTGTTCTAGAACTCATCCAGGCCCCTCTTATAGGCATTAACAGAATCTGCCATTACAACATCACTAGGAAGGGCATTCCCCAACCTCACTGCCCTCACCATGAAAACCCCCTACGCTGCTTCAAATGGAAGCTCTGTTCCTCTAATCTAAAGGGGGGGCCTCTGGTGCGCTGATTGTTTTTATGGGAAAAAGATTACCCCCATCATCTTTCTATAATCCCCTCTAATGTACTTGTAATCATGTGCCTTTTCTCCAGAGGAAACAATACAATAATATACCGTAGCCACTGAGAACCCACAAAGAATGAGACCAGTAACTGTGCCATCACCTGACTCTTTTGGGTTAACAGGTGAAATGGTACTTTGCATAAACACTTGGCCACGAGTGCAAACAGAAAGGTTCAGATCTACAAACCATTTTTATAACAGGACACCACAGATGTTATATATATAGCATTTACATAATATACCCATAACCAGTGCGGATCTTTGAGTGCAAACCATATACCTCTAGTTTATGTTATCCAGTTTTAAGAATATTTAACCCCAAAAGGTAATTCAGGATATTCCATTAATGTGGATGTTCACCCAAAAATGAATTTTTTTCTTTGTACAGGTATCGGACCCGTTATCCAGAATGCTCGGGACCAAGGGTATTCCGGATAAGGGGTCTTTACATAATTTGGATCTCCATACCTTAAGTCTACTAAAAAATCAATAAAACAGTAATTAAACCCAATAGGATTGTTTTGCCTCCAATAAGGATTATTTATATATTAGTTGGGATCAAGTACAAGGTACTGTTTTATTATTACAGAGAAAAAGGAAATCAGTTTTAAAATTCTGAACTATCTGATTAAAATGGAGTCTATGGGAGACAGGCTTTCCGTAATTCTGAGCTTTCTGGAAAATGGGTTTCCGGATAAAGGATCCCATAACTGTATACTGAAAGAAAATGGAATTCTAAGCTGTTCTTCTTCTCTTTCCCGTATATCCAGTAATTTAGGTATGGGTGGTCTATGCACAGATCAGTTTCATCTACAAATCCCAGCATCCCAACTGCAGAAGCCTGCTTTAATGGCAGACACTCTAAGCTTATAAAAGACCTATAATAAATAAAAAGGACTTTTCAGCAGAGGAATGGTTGGTTATTGGGCCCCCAGAAAGATCATTGGGCTGCTAAACAAGGCACTTTCCATAAACTTAATTGCAGCTGCTTATTAGTCACAATCCCACTGGCCCCCCTATAATTTGCAGGGTCTGATTACTCTATAGTTTCTCCCCTGCTTTAAGTAAAATGAATTCTGGGAAAAACCACTGCATTGTGGGAAAAATACATGGCATTTGTACAGATATAGGATCCCTTATCTGGAAACCCATTATCCAGAAAGTTCCGAATTACGGAAAGGCCATCTCCCATAGACTCCATTATAAGTAAATAATTCTAATTTTTAAAAATGATTTCCCCTTTTCAGTAATAATAAAACAGTACCTTGTACTTTATCCCAATTAAGATATAATTAATCCTTATTGGAGGCACAACAATCCTATTGGTTTTAATTAATGTTTTAATAATTTTTTGGGTGGATTTCAGTTATGGAGATCCAAATCATGGAAAGATCCCTTATCCGGAAAACCCCAGGTCCCGAATATTCTGGATAACAGGTCCCATACCTGTACTCGAAGTTGCACTTTGCTCTCTGTACTTGTGCACATAAATGACCCCTTTAATAACAATTTAGTAACAATTGCATTACATAAGTTACTGGCATTTCTTTAAGGGCTCTGGCACACGGGTCGCCCTCGACAAATCTCCCTGTTCGCGGGCGACTAATCTCCCCAAATTGCCATCCCACCGGCGAAAATGTAAATTGCCGGTGGGATGACATACGCGGCGGCGCAATTTCACTGAAATCACGGAAGTTGCCTTCCTTCCGCGATTTCAGTGAAATCACGCCGCTGCGTATGTCATCCCACCGGCGAATGACCCATCTGCTTCTCCACAACTTTTGCATGAGGGAGTAGGGACCTTGCCTGTCCGATGTAACCTTTTTGGGGTCAGAGTAAATTTACTGTATGTTGGATCAATCGATCCCTAGAACAGATTAAGAACTGATATAAGTTGTCGGTCACCTCTTTCCACTGTTCTTCATTTAACTTTGGGATATCTCTTAGCTGCCTGAAACCATTTTAGAGGCATCCCCTTTCCCAAGCTGTCTAAATAAACCTGAGTCCACTCTGGGTATTTCTGTTGTCCCAAATTGGGCCACAAATATATGGAGTAACTGTATCTACACATAGGTAAGTTTGGTGTGTTAATTTTGTCCCGGAGCAGTACCATATCTATGAAATGCGAACCCTACACTACATCCCCAAGGTACTTAATCTATTTAGTGCCCAGTACCACATTGCCTCCAAGTAAAAGAAATGATGCAGGTGGAAATTTTTTCACAAGGTAGTGTGGTAGACAGGATAGGAGGGTTAATATTAGCTAACTTTAATGAATTCAGCCATGCCAGGTATGGAGCTTTCATACAGGGGGGAAATGGAGGGTAGTCCGTTGATTTCCTCAGTAGACAGTTTTTCAAGCCTCCAAAGAGCCTACAAAACCTGGCTAAAAGAATGACATAAGGGTATCTAAATCTTGTGCTAGTCACCAGTTTACATAACTGAGCTGAGCAGCTAGATCCCCCCCAGGCATGGCAGTGTCAATCCCCCCTGGCATGGGATGCCATCAGAGTGTTAAGGGAGCCCCGGGACGCCTTATTATTTCATAAGAAGGGTCTTATTGATGCTTGTATATATAAATATTTTGGCGGGAAAATCATCATAAGATGTGTATCCTGCCCCATAGTGTAAGAAGAAGAGAGCTCCAGTTTGCAAGACTTTTTTACTTCTTGAAGGACAAGCCATTGCTCAGAGACCCCCCTTAAGGTGGCCATACACGTAAAGATCCGCTCGCTTGGCGTGTATGGCCACCTACAGACGGGCGATATCGGGGTCCCCTATCCGACTGAATTTTTTAACCTGCCCAATCGATATCTGCCCAATTTTAGGCCAGATATCGGTCGGGCAGGCCAGTCATTGTGGCCCCTACATGGGCTGATAAGCTACCAAATCGGTCCAATCGGCAGCAACAATCGGCCCGTGTATGGCCACCTTTAGTTTATATCTGCTAACAGATATAGGTAACCATTGGTATAATCATAAATCTGTCATAGTTCCAAGACTAGTATAAGCCTCAAATCTTACCTTAACTAACTTACTAGAAGGTACGTCTAATAAAGAAAATATCCATTATCTCCACATCTATCCCTAACTGGCCTCTAGGGTGATCCCACTGCTCCAGGCAATGGTGTTGCTTTCAGGCACCTTCTGTTACACCCAACTATTAAATAGCTATTGAATACATTCACTGATGTTGTTTTTGTTTGGCACTAAGACTACATTAAAGGAACATACCTATCTATATTAAATTGGTATATTTCGTAAGATCCAGCATATCTATTAGTAGTAGAATTGTTCTCGTTTGAATAATATAGTGTTTTGGGCTGGGCCTCCTCTACCTCTTGTATAGGTTATTGGTTGTTTCACATGTAAATCTATATGGTCAGTGTATACACCAATTTATTATATAGTGCTCGGGAATATGTTGGTGCATTATAAATAATTAATAAACTTTTATTTCTTGCAAAAAGCAGCCCTGCAACTCAGTATGATCACACTTTCTGCTTGACTTTTGTATACATGTGTTATTGACAAGGGAGCAGGGGAACCCAAGCAAATAAACAGAGCCATACAGGGGGCAGTACCAGGGACATCAAACATCAACTATCCAACGAGACAAAATCCCTATAAGGCTAATGTCCCAGACAATAAAGGTGGCCATACACGGACCGATTTTTTACTTACAAACGACCGATTCCCGAACGATCCGATGCTATCGTTAAGTTATCGTATAGTTGGTGGTGTACGAACGATCGTCGTCCCACTAAACGAGCCGACATTATCGTCCCCAAAATCGATCGGCCAGGTTTAAAAATTTTGGTCGTTTAACGATAAAATCTGCCAGTTGGTGTGAGTGTCAGACATTTGTCTTTCAACGATTGTTCTCTGCGCATGTCACGATTGCCAGCAGCGGAAGTCAACGACATTCGATCGTACGTAGATGTACGATCGTACGTATTTTACGATAATGATGCGACGAAATCTTTCCCGAATTATCGTTGCTCGTGGATGGCATATCGTATGGGAACTCGATCGCCATACGATCGTTTGTCGATATAATCGTTCATCGCACAACGAGCGAAATCGCCTCGTGTATGGCCACCTTTATTCTCTTCGTGAGGAAACTTCAGGCAACTGCTTTCCCTCCAGCGGTTCACTTTATTGCTGGTGGGAAGGTATTTCGAGAAGATTAGTTGTCCCCAGTAGCAGAGATTTATCATGGAAGAATAAGTTCCCCATGGGACATTAGCCTAAATCAGCAGGATTTTATGAGACATAAGAAGCGGTAGATCTACTTGAAACAACCTATACTGACAACCTAAAGATTTTCTGAAGGATGAACTGCAAGTCAAGGGTTAAAAAAGTACAAGTATTTATTTGGCTAATGTTAACGGCTGCTATTGAGATTTTGGCAGTTCACAATGGGAAACATATAGTCATAGGTTTGTTGGAGTTGCAGGTTCATCCTACAAAGCCCCTGCTTAGCTGTGAATACTTGGTTAACTCATGCCACCCACATTAAGGTCAAGCTAAAGTTAACCTCGTGCTGAAGAAAAACACATTTCAATAGGCCGACTTTTTTTTTTCTTGGAGACCAAATGCAGAGACCACAGAGTAGATGAATGCAGAGGCTGCTGTTTTTCTTTCTTTCTTTTCACCAAACCATTAGTTGAATCAAAGGGAAAAATGACACAGTTAATCCTCTGTGGGGCAGCTGAACAGAAGATTACTCATGCCCAGGGCGGGCACGGAATTAACACTTTATTAGAAGGAATAACACAGAGCAAGATGTCAGCCAGTGCATTAGATTTGCCTTGCCTTTGTGCTGTTTAAAGTAATGAACAGTAAGGGGAAGAGAGGGAAGGTGAGAGAAGAAGGAAGAGAGGAGAGGGTAAAGTACAGCCCAGTTGTGGTAGTGCAAGTTTGCCACAAAAAAAATCCCATTCACTTGATTCAAAAGATGCTCCTTGCACTTCCATATAGTTGTGCTCAGCATCACTGGGTCTGTCCCACACTCTCTTGGGAATCACATGCAGGTGGCAGTAGCTCCAGGGTTCCCTAGCAGCACTTCAGTCTAAAGAACTGACTGGTGGCATTTTAACAGTGAGCGTCAGAAGTGATAATATCCAAACAGGGAAAATTTTCAGCACAACTGTGTTTGTATAATGTCTAAATAGAAGCATTTAGACACGCTCCCCCAACTATAATCAGGCACATACACTGACAGCGAGGGGAGGGTGGAGCGGGATGCCCTAGGACAAGAGCAATGCCGGCGCCATTACCAATAAGGAGGGGACTGGGGGGGTGAGGGCACGGAATAGGGGGGTTGAAGAGGTACGTGCCTAGTCCCCCCCCCCAGCATTGCGCCCTAGGCACATGCCTCTTCTGCCTCCCCCTATTTCCAGCCCTGTAGTGGCCAAAATTGATCAGGTTCCTTGTGACCGATATGCTGGAATTATGGGGAAAAGTTGTGCTTGCATGTTGCATCCAATGTATTAAAATGTGTGCAAATCAAACCACCCTTATTTACACTCTTTCAGAAAAAGTTATACCATGCATTCCGGATGGAATGGATAGAGGCATCATTACAAAAGGAAATCTACCAAAATGCTCTTTTCCACTTGGGAAAGTTATATTGACATACTACCAACTGAACTTAAAATACAATTATATAACTGCTTTCCCACCACCTCATGGTAGGCAAGTAGAATGATACTGTGAGACCCACCAATTCAGTTAGCTGCAGACTAATGGGTAGTGCGGGTCCAAGTTCTACTTCTAAACCTTTGGCTTTAGACTGGCTTTGGATGCAAATAATAATAATAATAATGAATAGCAACGACTTGCTTAAAGGACAATGAAAGGTTAATATAAATTAAAAGTAAGTCTAAAGGCATAATTTTTAAGTACTTACTGCATATCTAAATTCCCAGATCCCTGCTTGCTTCTCTGAGATATGGTGCTGGCAGCCTACAGCAGTGTGAAGCCTACAGTGACATCACTGAAATCTCTCTTCCCTTCCTGTAGGTGCCAGCGGCAGCCTTCCTATTCTCTGAGCATGTGTGTAACTTGATCCTGTCTCCTGTTCTGAGCTACACATGCCCACCAGCCAATCAGAAGCGGATCTGGCAGAGGGGAGGGGGGGAAGGGAATGAAACACATGTGCAGTATGAAGCAAGGAGGGAAAGGAAGGGAGAATACCTTTTTAGAGATGGCTGCCTGTTCTAGAAAATGTGAAGTAAGTGTGACTGAGTAAATATTAGATTAGGTGAGCCAAAAGTGTGGCGTTTTTACTAAACAATAGGAGGACTATTGGGCAGTATGCTTTTTACATTTTGACTTGCATTCTCCTTTAAGGTCACCACAGCCTTTAGCAGTAAGGACCTGTGCCTACAGAGATGCCTCCTGATATTCTTTCTGTTGAATCACAGCACCTGAATGTAGAGACCAACTCACAATATACAGTACATACGCAATAGAAGGTTTATGATTCAAGGCTGATTAGTAATTAATTCAGGTTGATATTACATGGCACTACAGAAATCAGTGCAGTCTGCATCAAAATTAATCATCTGTGTAACATAAGCTTGTAGGACAGTTGTACATTCACTTTTGGCTATTGTTTTGACCATTCTGGATAATCCATAAGTTAAGCTTCTGAACAGATGCCCAAAGCATAATGAGCATATACAGAGCCACTGGAACACTGAAGATTGTCTTACAAAATCATAAGATAGTGAGCTCTTGTGGCCAGCTTCAAAGGCACAGATTATTACTATTACTGGGCAGCTGAACATCAAGGCTGGTACAGTCAGTTCAGCATATACATTACAGCATTTGTAGCCACATTCATTTTAGGCTTTAGTTTGTCATAGGTCAGTAGGGTTGTTTTGCCCCCAATAAGGATTAATTATATCTTGGAATCAAGTACAAGGTTCTGTTTTATTATTATAGAGATAAAGGAAATGTGTTTAAAAGTTTATTATTATTTGCTTAATATGGAGTCTATGGAAGATGGTCTTCCTGTAATTCAGAGCTTTCTAGATAACAGGTTTCTAAATAATGGATCCCATACCTGTAGTTCCATTGCAACAAACTGCTTTAATTGCATTTACTACACAAGCAAAGCAGCTCCCCACCCTGGTATGAATACTGGGAGTGTGTGTTCCTCTAAGGACTTTGTGATTTATATTCGTTTTCTATTATTAGAGATATTAGCAATTTTAGACTGTTAATCTTTCAATTTAAGGGTTTTGGTTTAACAGCACACTTTTTAGTCAGAGTGTCAGCAAACCTAACTATGAAATGCCAGCCAGTCAAGCTCAGGGTCACTGTAAATCTTACGCTCTTGAGTTGAAAGCCTGGTATTAGCCATTTAAAACTGCTAAGATGCAAATTGCAAAAGTTCTCAGAGGACCTTACATTCATTTTCTGTTGGATTTAGATCCCTTTTAACACAACAAACAAGATATTGTGTTCAGTTGTCTGGAGCTGAGAACACAGGATTCAGCCAAACCTGAATTTTACAAAAATATCTGTGACTTGGCTGAATCCCATAGCAAATCCTGGTGCACCCCTATATTTATAGCTTCCAATTCTAAGTGCAAGAATAAAGACCATAGAGCCAGATTTACACATCAGGCTGGATTCCCATCGCAGGATTATTTTGCATATCAGGCCCATGTGTTGCCAGCTTTAGTCTTCCATACACCTTCTAGAGCAGGCATCCTCAAACTATGGCCCACAGGCTGGATACGGCCCCCAAGGTAATTTACCCGGTCCCCACTATTATCTAATGCGAGGACACAGGGGGGAGCCAGAGGAAGCAGCAGGGAGCAGGAGCATGCAGGGGGGAGCAGGAGGACACAGGGGGGAACCAGGGGAAGCAGCGGGGAGCAGGAGCACACAGGGGGGAGCAGGAGGACGCAGGGGGAGCCAGAGGAAGCAGCAGGGGGATGCAGGGGGGAGCCAGAGGAAGCAGCAGGGAGAAGGAGCATGCGGGGGGAGCAGGAGGACACAGGGGGGAGCCAGAGGAAGCAGCAGGGAGCAGGAGCATGCAGAGGCGAGCAGGAGGATGCAGGGGGAGTCTGAGGATACAGCAGGGAGCAGGAGCATGCAGGGGGAGCCAGAAGACACAGGAGGTAGCCAGAGGAAGCAGCAAGGAATGGGAGCACGCAGGGGGGAGCCAAGGAAGCAGTGGGGAGTAGGAGCATGCAGGCGGGAGCAGGAGGACGCAGGGGGGAGCCAGAGGAAGCAGGGGGGTGCCAGAGAAAGCAGCGGGGAGCAGGAGCACACAGGGAGGAGCCAGAAGACACATGAGGTAGCCGGAGAAAGCAGCAAGGAATGGGAGCACGCAGGGGGCAGCCAAGGAAGCAGTGGGGAGTAGGAGCATGCAGGGGGGAGCAGGAGGACGCAAGGGGGTGCCAGAGGAAGCAGTGGGGAGCAGGAGGATGCAGGGGGGAGCCAGAGGAAGGGGGAGGAGGAGCATGCAGCGGGAGCGGGAGGACGCGGGCCATAGTATTAGGACATGGGGGAAGGAATTTATTACGGCCCCCAACAGTCTGAGGGACAATGAACTTGCCCCTGCTCGAAAAGTTTGAGGATCCCTGTTCTAGAGAAATGATTGCAAAACAATCCATATCCCACGGCAGGTTGAGATGTACGCCTACTGAATATCTAGCATGCACCTCCATTGTTGGGATAGTTCTGCATTAAGTAAACAGCTTCAGGCTGCTCATTGTGCTATAGCCGAGATCTGTGCAATCTAAAGCCTATTTAAATACAAACATTGTGCGTCTGTCCTTATAAATCTTAAAAAATTAATCGCTTAATTCAGCTATGAGCTGCTAAAACCCAGATGAGGTTACCTAATAAAAGGTTTTGTTGTAATAATAAATGTTAAATAGTATAAGCGCCAATTAGCGGAAGCTCCTGAAAGTCGGGGGGGGGGGGGGTTGGAAGGCTTCTTACATACATATCTTGCCAACTTTCATTTGATTCTGTAATTACATTTGGAAAGCCCATTTGATGAGCTGGGGGCACAAAATAACCACATGTCTCTTTTAACTGGGTGCAATTTAAAGGAATGTCACGGCACCTTATCACAAGCTGCACAACTTACAAGAAGGACCCAGGTGGGGCATTTCCAGTTGAGATGCAACTTTCTCTGCAATTCTTGTAATATATGCTTTAATAATCATTGCATTAGAAGGCTTCAATGCACAATCTGGGGGTACACCCCTTACTACTCGTATTGGTGTGCAAACACCAGGTGCAGAATGCTCTTCATGCTGGGGTTAATGGCATATTCATACGTAATCGGTGAAAATAAAATATCCACAAATAAATATATTTGCATAAGCACCTGTTCTGCAAACTACTTATGAACTTATGAAGAGATGTTTATTGAATCACTTTCTCTTAATTTTGGGGTTAATTACATTATTTATACCATCTCAGTATGAAAACATCAGTCACATTCTGAGGGCTGTTTCTTGCTTTTCTGAGTACATCTTCACACACATATGCTCCAAGAATACAAACTTATTTAAGGGGTTATTGGTCAAGCTAAATATACTTCAATAATCCACAGCAACCAATCAGATGTTTGGTTTCTGTAGCACTATGTGAATAACACCTTAGTGCTGACTGGTTACTGTATAAATGACTGGATTACAGTTTACATTGCGTTTGTACTACTTACACTCCTAGTTTACCTAGAGCTCCTTTTCATTTCTGGGTGACTAACATAGAAGGAGATGGTAAGAAGTCATGCACCTTGGAGTTTCAACTTATAACAAAAATATGTAGGGATATTTAGGTCAATGAACACATTAATTGTTGATATATAAGTGCAAAAAGGTTATGCCATGGTAGAAAATTGCAGCTGGAGGCTTTGTGATTAAGGAATATTGTGAGCAACATGATAGCATATAAAGGGGACATAATCCTTCCCAAATATGTTATAATACATCCTTTTAACTTTGGGAGAAGACTGGGGGAAAGTAGGGGAGAATACAGTAAAAAAAATCAACTGTGGCTAAAAATTGTAATCATTTATTCATTCAAAGTTTTTTACCCAAAATTTGTCAAAAAAGGGGTGGCTGGGAAAGTCAGTAAGATAGCGGCACTGCATTATTTTTTATTCTAAAAAAAAACATTGTTTCATTGTCCCGGAAGATTATTTTGAACTGAGTAATTAGGAGTAATTTTACATCAGGAGCTTAATGTTATAATGTTTTTAAAAGTGTCACAATGACTTTAATGTATTTCAGTTTACTGTGGAAATATTAGCTACACAGCTTTGCAAGGGGTAATTCCAGTTACCTTAGACAACCAACAGGTTACACTTCAACATGAAACTGTTCCAATTGTGGGTTTCTGAAATGGTTTTCACTCTAGAACATTTTGTTATATTTTTACTGCCGGACAGTTTGCCTTCAACTTCCCTTTTCTCTCAATAAAGGGTTTTGAGAATGCTCCCACAATACCACAGCGACGAAAAACCAGTAGTGTTTAGATCTTGTAAAGATAGCACCCATAAACTTCCACTCCTAAAAAGGTATTTTTAAGCATGCGGTGAGGGCAAGAAAAACATCAGCTTGTGTTTGTACAAGCCTTCTATATAATAAGGTATGCAGAATTCATTATATTGCTTGGATCCAAAATCACCAGTTGTGTGTTAGTCATTTTTCACGTGCTTGGTTTAAATTCAACTAAGTAGGCTATCTGACTGGTCACAAGTCAGAATATTGAACTGCTATACAAAGGAATAAATAAAACTAATATAATCAGCCTTCCCAGTGCTATGTCAGTTATCGGCTCGCTGACTAACATATTTAGATTACTGTTTCTTGCTAATATTAGACATCAGAAATATGAATATAGCACAGTTTGTACAAAAAATCAGGCTGGGTTCATGTTGGAACATCCTATTGCAATCAACTGGGCCACTTGAGCGGGAGGTTTATCTTTTATCTTACAGTGTTGCTTTAAGAATCCTTCTCTATGGTTTTCTGGACTACAGTTCCCATCATGATTTATACTATGCAGGAGAATGCTAGTATTTGTGGTCCAGCAACATCTCCAGCTTTATTTTTCCAAGCCTAGCATTTTTGCTTTTGTTTACCATAAACATTGAGACCCATTGTGAATGGATGATTTGGCCAGGTGGGTCACTCATACCCAATAATTAAATCATGACTTTAACATATGGTAAGGACGGGAGAAATTCAGCTTACGAAGACTAGCAGTGGCCAATTGATGCTAGACTACAACTCCCATCATTCATCACCATATTATAATAGGTTAAAGCATGATGGGAGCTGTATCCCAGAAGCCATAGGGAATGATCCCTAAAGCAACATTATCAGCAGCCAAATTGATGCAAAAATATTCACTAATTAGAACCCTGCCAGCTTTGTTTACACCAGGAGAGTACTACCATGATGCCATGGGATGACTAGGTGGAGAAAAAGAGTCAGGGCAGGTGTCTCTGGAGACAGTAGCTCAGTCAATGCAAAAAGATCCACCATTGATAATCCTGTCTGATTAGTTTACACTTGACTCTCTGTGCTTGTTTTCATATGATCCTTGCCCAAGGCGATAAGCAAATTCTTTCTAGTACCTAAATAGCATTATATCTGCCCTTGTGAAGAGTAATACTAACAATACTCCACAATAAACCTTCTCACTTGCATTAATAATTTAGAACAAGTGCCAATTTTAGAGATTTAGGGGCACAAAAGAGGCAGTTTTTAGAAAGTTAAGTGTCCCCTCTAAGTACAGGATTTGCCAGCACCAAGAGTAAACAAGCCCTGCAATAACTCACTCTGGGACTTCAGAAAACTAAACTCCTAATGGTCATAAAGGTGGTGCATTTGTTATTGTTTTCTCTGAAGAATCCATAGCTGGGTTAAGATTTATGGCAGTCCACCTTTGTAACAACTAGTGGGGGAAAGATTCAGAAAGTTGTAGTTTAACAAGAGATTCATTGTGAGGCTAAAATGTGTGTCCTTATTCCAGCTCAAAACAAGCCTCAGCTGTTGCTGTTTGGTGTCACAGAGCAGATCAGAATATTTGTACAAACACCCCATCTACACAAAGCATCCAGCTCACTTCAACCGGGGGGCTGTATAGAGGGCCAAGAGATGCAGCAATTGCAACTTGTTTTTCACATTTACAGGGCCCATTAACACAGTGTTACATAAAGGCAGCCTGTTTATATCTTTGACTGGGAAAGATTGGCAAACACAATTGCATGTTTCAGTGCAATCGTAGTATTTTTGGTTGAAGAAAACCAACAACAATCTAAAAGGCTCACTTTGTATTCATGATAACCTGACAATCATTTTCTCTGTAGAAGTAAACATACTAAGGAACAAAACCTATTTTTGGTCTAAACACAGTGTCAGAACTTGGAAGTGTCTTGTCCCACATAGTCCTAATCTGCCCTTAAAACAACTCACTGTGATCTAAGTCTTTAATCATTTTATCTGTTCCCAAACACCACCTACGTCTATAGAATATGTTATTCTTGCATAGCAATGCCTAGTGAGCTAGGAGAATGCTGCATCCACTCACAAGGATGAAGTAAGTAAAATCTTATTGGATGAGTGGGCAGTGATTTATGTAGTGTTGGTATCAAACCTGCTGATGTTTATCTTACTTTTACAGATAGCTTTGTTAATCTTTGGGTTCTAATGCATTGATTGATAACAAGAAGTCTTTGATGGCACTCTAACGGTGGCCACACACGTGGCAATTTGCGATCTTTTACGAAAGATCGTACAATCCGCCACTAACCTTCAAGGCTGAAACAGCAGATAAGGAGGTAGAAACAATAGGATTTCTACCTCTTTCTGCCGATTCAGCGCTGAAGACAGATTTTGGTCAGGCGCCTTCTATGGCGCCCAATCAAAATCTTTTAACCTGGCCAGTCGGCCAGTCGACCGATATCAGAAGCCTCCTGCGATATCGGTTGACTCGTCGACTTGCCGTACGCGCACCGAATATCAAATGAAACAAGGTTTCGTACAATATTATCGGTGCGCGTATGGCCAGCTTTTGGGGCAGATTAATCAAAATGTGAGATTAGAGAAAAATTCACCCACTTTCTATTCATTCCAAGGGTGAACTCTAACTTTCACCTACTGATAAATTCACTTAAAATCCTATAGGATAATAGAAAATTGGTCATTTTTTTCTGTGGTGAGCTCTAATCTCACATTTTGATACATCTACCCCTAATAGTCCAGATCAATAAAAATTAGGAGTCCTAGAGAATATACCAAACCTGTGTGCCTCTGTTCTTTGCTTCTAAAGTAAGTGACTTTATATTATATTATATGCTTATAATCTTGCACTGTATATCCTTATATCTAAACATCACTATAGATTTTTAATTTATGAATGTTTCTGCTACAATACAAAATTCAGTAGTAATTAACTGGTTGTTGGTATGGCTCATACCAACAATCCCTGACTTAGACAATGACTCCCAGTCTAGGTCTTGACCTTGATATAAACCACCTAGGTCTCAATCCAGACTATGGCTTAGAGACTATAGCTCCCAGTCTTGGTCTTGAGCTGGATTTGAGCTCCCAAGGTCTCAGTCAAGACTATGACTTAGACCAGTGACCCCCAACCAATGTCTCAAAGCAGTTCTTTTTTTTAATTTTTGGCTTGGAGGCAAGTTTTGGTTGAAAAAAAAAACAGGTGTACTGCCAGAGTCTCCTGTAGGCTACCAGTCACATAGGGGCTACTAAATAACCAATCATAGCTCTTATTTGGCACCCCAAATACTTTTTTTCATTTGAATGTGGCTCACGTGTATAAAAGGTTGGGGACCCCTGACTTAGACTATATGATTTCGACCTCAGTGAGATGTTTGTAACTTCATCCAATACATAGTAAGTTACAAATTAACCAACAGATATGAAAAAAAAGTTGAGCTCACCACTAAACAATTTTAAACCATTAAGCAGGGGGTGCAATGAGGGTGTGCCCACAAAATTCATAAAGAGATAAAAGATGCTCTGCACTCACCCATTAGCAATGTATTAAAAACAAGAAGACATTATCTATGTTTCTAGATTGTAAGCTCTATGGGGCAGGGGCCTCCATCCTCTTGTGTCTTTGACTCTTAACTTATTGCAACTGTATCTTGTATTTATTGTTATACTTTGTATTTATTATTATCTTTAACCCCCTGTTTGTATTAATGTATTCTACTGTACAGCGCTGCGTACATAAGTAGCAATTTATAAATAAAGATATACAGTACATACATACATACATATATACATAGATGTTTGCCCAGGAGCAGTTACTCATAGCAACCAATAAGATGTTTGCTTTTAAACAGGTGCCCAGAAAATCCTACCTACAGATTGGTCGTTATAGGTTACTTCTCCTGGGCAAACTTAGAGCATTTTATTACATAACCCCCTTTATGCATTAAGCTACTAAAATATGCCCTCCCCTTTACTGAAAACAGAGATTGTTTCTCCATATATTGCAATAAATTCAATCTGACCAACTATAGATTTAAAAAAAAACTACAGATTTTTAAAAAGCCATTACAATAGGTCCTTGCAGCCCAAGTAATATCATATGCTACTCTATGTAGCATTAAAGACCTAAAGCATCGTGTAGCAATGAGGGAGCAAAAAGTAATTCCTGGTTACTATATAATATAAATGCATTCACCAGGGATGTACTTTGCCATTGTTCTAAACATCCAGAAGTCTATAAATATGTTAAACTAAATCAATGCTATAAAATCCACCTTCTCTTTGAAGAGAGATACCTGATGCTTGGGTTTACTTTAAAGAGACAGAGATGTTTTCTAATAAAGCAAACTGCTAGACATACAGTATATGAAAGAGAAAGCGCGTCTCCTTGGACAGGCATAGCAGCAGGTTTTGACAAAGAGAGTAGTGTTATTGCTTTGACCAGAGGTCAAAGAATCAAGAAGAAATCTATCAATTATATTAGTCTGGAGTGACTACAAGAGAGCTCAAAGTCAGAATAATTAGTCTCCATTACCTTGATGCATTGTGGTGCAGCCTTGAACTCATTTGTAGTCACTCTGGGCTAAATTCATCTGTATTGCTACAAAGAGCAGTCTGCACATTTTTTTAAATCATTTTTGGTCAAGAAGAAAACCAGATAAGAGTCTAAAACAAACAACAGATAGCAAAAATAAAGCAAAAGTCAAACTAGAATTTAGCTAAAGATAACCCTACTCAAAGGCATGCAACAACTAACACCTATATATAGGTACAAAGCAGGGCCAACCATTTAAAGACACGTGAGGTTATGTAAAAAAGGCACTAAGTCTGCCCAGGTGCAGTAACCCATAGCAACCGATCAGCAGGTAGAATTTACCGGTCACTTGTTTGAAAGCAAATATCTTATTGTTTGCTATGGGTTACTGCTTCTGAGCAGTAAAAAAAATCAATTCACAAGTCAAATACCAAGTAAAATATTATCCAAAGTTTTTCATTCTACTATGACAATGTGAAGCGCCAATGCAAGTGTGACTTGTATGATTTGTGTCATTGTATAAACAGTTTCCTCTTGCAAACAGTGCCAATAATAACACTGAACTGTTGTGCCTTGAGTACTTTGGAATGAGAGTGGCTGTACAATGAATGCTTTACAGCAGCCTGAAAGCTTGCCTTGGAAGCTCATTTTTACTGATTTTGGATAATTGTTATTGACCTATGACATAGGTTCTTCAAAAATCTCTGTAATACCCTTAGGCAGTTTCATTAACTCCTCACGTGAGCTTAAGGTCAGCAATTTTCCAGATTCAGCTCAACTAATAGGGTCATGTGAGATTATCCCCAGAATATCTTCAGTGTCGGCAGCCACTCATGCAAAGCGGTCCATTCTCTTTTTACCCATCTCCTCACTTGCACAAACATCTACCTGGCAGAGACAATACCAACACAAAAAAATGACAAATACATAAACTAGTGGCTGTGGATAGTGTATCAAAGTAATTTAATTTGGTGGATGAACCTGAATAAATGCACACAAATGAATGCACACAAGAAATAACAAATATGAAAGACACTTGTTTTTCTGCAGTGGGATGGGTGTTACTGTGACAACAGTAAAAAAAGATGTATTTCTATCAAATGAATGCTTTCCTCTATAAACCTAACCTTTGAGGAGGATCTCATAGTACTGGCATAGGTTATATTTGTCATCTGAGTATTCTGGAGGCATAGTTTGGTAGATATACTGTAAGTTAATGCTGGCTGGGCTGTATAACTTTGGAGATCAGCTTGCTGGGACATGTCTGCCTCCTAGCATCCTCTTACTCTACTAACTTGTCCTAAGTGATGGCCAAGGTAAACTGAAAGCCTACATCCCTCTCACCTCTCACCTATATGTATATATATATATATATATATACCGATATATATATATCTGATATGAGCCCCGGCACCTCTGCCTGTGCTACGTTTGTTCTGGTAACTTTCTTCTTGCCTCTTAACACCATCAGGGCTGTGTTTTCATTGCATGACCATATTGTTTGACTGCTCTATCCTTTGGCTCGATCTGACATGAGCCCCAGCACCTCTGTTTGTGCTACGATTGATCCGGTAATTCTGTATGTGGCTCTAACAGTACTAGGGCTGTGACTAATTTTACTATATGGCTGCATCTCCCGAACGTGCTACATGTCTACTTTTGATGTTCTCCTGTTGCTGTACTTGTTTTTATTATATGCTATTTGTTTGCCAGCTTCTTCTCCTTACTATGTGTTTTTGATCATGTCTATTCACACAATTTGTTTATTCTGGTCACCATGGTTACCATTATTCCTTTTTGGCGCCCTTTTTTTACTAGGGTGGGCTTTTTAAGGGGGTGGGTTCTCACTGTCTTTTGGTTTTTTCCCTGAGGAAGAGCACAGTTAGTGCTCGAAACGTTGGATCTCTTTGCTTAAATAAACTTACTATATTTTTGCCAAGTCCTGGTGAGTGCAGCTCTTTTTTCTTGCTTTATATTTTTTAGCCAGCACCCTGGGCATTTGAATTTCAATAGGGTGTGCTCCGTTTGTTCTTGCTGTATATATATATATATATATGCACACAGAAAGAGGCACAAGTTTTTAAGCTTCAAATTTTCAGCAAGAGCAAAAATTCGAAAAATAGGTCCCTAAGTCTTGAGATCATATAGTGGGGTTTGCCTCAGGTTGAGCCTCTATCCAGGGTTCCCATACATTATCGAATTTATTGGGACAGCCTCTGGCAAGGTACATTAGATTAATAAGTGGGAGTGTGGTGTTTACAAGTTGTCTCCATTGTTGGATATTGGGTGGATGGGGGCTCATCCATTTAATTGCCAGCATTTTTTTTGCGTAAAAATACAGTGATCTGAGTAGCGTTCTAGTTTTATTCAAAGGCACTAGGTCATCAATTAGGCCTAGTAAACACACTTCTGGAGATAAAATCCCCGGCAAAGGTCCCCATACACGGGCTGATTCTAGCTGCCGATATCAGCCGCTGGTTTCTGCAGAATAAATATAGTGTTCTAGGTGGCACTAATGTGGCAAATCTATTGGCAGTAAAATGTCTAAATGACTTTCCTTCTCCTTTAAGAGTATAATTCATTGGCACATTGTTGTTTTCTACATAGTATTACTCATTTAAGTGACTGTTATGTCATTATGAATTTGTTCATTTGGACTGACTCACCTTTGCATATATTGGTAAGAGCATTGGTCCATAATCACTACTTAAGGGCAACTGGTGCACACATCACATGGTGCTGTGCAGTTTGGTTTTGGTTTTGATTGATAATAACACGTTAATCACTGCTAGCACCAGATTTGAGCCTGGCCTGGATAGCCTGTTAGCTGCTTTAAACTCAAGCACATAAGCCTGATCTGATGTTGGACAGTTCTGTTTTACTAAAGTTTATTGTTTATCCAGTACTTATCAAACAAACTGGGCAAATGAGAAAGAGCCATAGATTTCCATGATACTAAAGGGGCAGTTCACCTTTACAAACTGTATTGTTTTCAAATACTACATCAGAAGGTTTTAAATATATAGTTATATCAAGTTTCTCTGGGCTTGTATCTCCTCTCAACCCACCTCCCACCAAGCTGTCCAGATGTTTTTATATCTGGCAGTTGTTCCCCTGGCTATATATATATATATATCAAGAGTATAACCAGGAGTTCTGCAGGGGCTAAGGAACCCACCAGAGTGTGACTAGTTTGTTTCTAGCATATTAAAGTAGGGCACAGAATGTGATTCTTGCTATACTTCCTGGAGCAACTTTATCTATATCTTACAGAGAAACTTCTGGAGCACAAAGGTCAGGTACAGCTAGTTTGTCTGTCATTATTTCATACCAGAATCAGGATACTGGCCTACATTCCCAAAACAAGTACATAAAGTTTGGATTACTCTCCTCACAACTGTGATACTTCTTTTATCTTGCATTGTATTTGTGAGCACTATAAATGTAGGGTTGCTATTGTCTGTTCTATTTCTTTGTTTACATTCTCTGCACTCCTGGCTCTGACTCCTGAAACAGTGAATCTGTGCAACAGACCTGGAGAAGAACTGGCTTCTGTTATACTGTTTCACGTGAAAAGCTGGCCATACATGCACCAGTTTTATTGTACACAACAAAAGATTTTGATTGGGCAGCATTGAAGGCGTTTAGGGCTGAATCGTCAGATAGGGGTAGAATTCCTATTGTTTCTACTTCCATATCTGATGATTCAGCCCTGAATGTCAGTGGAGGGTAGGTAATTGTAAGGTGTATGGCTACCTTAAAGGAGACATATTGGATAAATGGGAAAAACGCTAATTTTGTAGGCAATTATGAATAATATATGGTGCTGGTTTCCCTTTGTGCTAAAAATTAATCCTCTCTGAAAAAATGGCCCCTTTATTGGAGCTCCCTATAGATCATATCACTTCTCTGTCCAGTGTGAAATGAGGGGTGGGCGTCTCCTAACAGTCCCTGCCAGAAGCACAGTAGGAGGGGGATAGCCAATCACAGCCCTGCACTCACACAAGCACAGACAGGCTTCAGTTCCCTATCAGGTCAGCCTACAGTGCAGTGTACAGAGGGCCGCCGGCTCCCCAGCTCATCCAGAGAATTCAGCCAGCAGGAAGTGGAACAGATGGGCGGGGCTAGTGGGGTTTTTGTGGAATTTCTCAATAAATCAGTCAGAAACACAACTTTTTAAAGCACAATCCTTCTATATCTAGAGGAGTATAATTCAATGGTACATTCAGAGTTTTTATAGGCTATGTCTCCTTTAAGATATAGAACAAAAAGGGATTTAAAAAAAAAAAACACTTTTATCTGGACTTACATTTACTATGTTAATTATTAGAAATTAATGTATATTGGAATATTGTATTTAGCGGTAGTACATTAGCCTGGCAGATAGCACTCAGCAGCAGCAGGAACATTAAAAAAGATACAGAATGCAGAAAGCAACTAAAAAATACTAATTAACTGTGCTATACTATTTGAAAATGATTTTGAAGTTTTACAGAGCTCTACTGCACCTTTAACTGCGCAAATATCCCCCCAGAATCAGCTTCAAGGAACCTACTTACCCCTGGGTCTGGCCATGGCGCAATGGCATGGTCACCTTTATATGTGCTCATTAGATAAACAGAAAGGGAAAGCTTTCACGTTGTTATTTCTTGGGCTTCAAATCCAAAAGCAGCAAGCCAAGAGGGGCCATTTGGAAAGAACATCTATTCAAAAATTCAAAACTGCATGTTTTTCTAATTTGTTACAATAAATAATTTGTAAATTGTCATTTTACAAAGTGCTACTGGCTACCTTTGGTTTATAGGTGGGCTAAATAAATAACTGTCCCACAAAGGAATTCTCAGCTGAAAAGAACAGACATATTTGGATGCAGTCCCGCTAATAAAGGAGGAAAAGTGTAAAATGTACAATGTACTTAAACTGTCATATAGGCTTCATGTAACAATATCTTCAAATATCATTTATTCAGAACCCAGAGCAATAAAACTATGTACATAAAATCGGGTTATTCATTTCAAGTGCATGATTAAGACCTAAAGCCATTTCAGGCACAATAGAGGTAACCTGGAGTGGTTTATAATAAGTGATACTTTAGAAAACAAACACCATACAGTAAGAACTTCAAATGCATCTTTATAAAGAGAATTGACACCTCCCACAGCTCTCCAAATATAAAAACGTGTCTTTCACTGCGTAGCGTGGTCCCCTAAACGTTTGCTACGTGTCAGCTCTTGTGACAACAGCAAATTCCTCTGGCAGCGTGCTGTGTAGTTATAGGTCAGTAGGAAATCCTTGAGATAGCCGTCAGTGTAAGTATTAGGATGATCACTGTGATGTGTTATTGCCCTCTCTATTTATCCAATGGAGAGCAACTTGATTGCAGCATCTTTCCCTGCATAAATAATGCTATGAACTGTAGTAGAAAGTGAGCTGTAAGTATATGTCAGTACAGTACATAAATTGTTATTGAAAACACAGTGGTGTCCTATAAATATGCACATAAAATTACAGGTCTAAAACATAGATGGAGATTGATAGTTAGGAAATACAGTCAAGAAATGCAGCCTGCTGCTGCCAATAACACATTAGTTTCGCTGGCTGCTGGCCAGTTGAGTTCCAATATTAATGTTCTTAAGGTGGAATGTATTTGTGTGCAGCGAGAACTCTCTAAATCCCCTGTTTTCATTGGCAGGCTTAGAGCAGCTCAGGGAAGCTTTAAATATTAAGGGAACAGTGAGAGTTTACACCATTGGAAGTGTAAGTGAGGGAGCAACGAGGGATTTGTCCCAGCAACATCATTTCATAGTGAACAAAAGTATCTCTTGGCATTTTATGTCAATTAATTAAGTTGAGTGCAGTAGTAATGCCATGCTGTTAGAAATACCACTCAGCAGATTCCATGGTGCTTTAAGTGGCTGAACTCAGTCTGAACTCAGTTACAGTCGCAGGCTACGCTACTATGCGTTTGGACCGCCGAGCCCAAGGGCAAATAGCTAGTAAAAATAGCAATAAACACGCCATTAATTATCATAAAATTTGCGTAAGCCACAGCATGGGTATGCTAAATGGATTTTATGGTTTTAGATGAGGTGAAGGCCTTGATCAGTTGTTTAACTACATAACGAGTTATTATGGTCACAATATGTTGTGTAGAGGTAAGTGCAACAGAGTACAGCACAGAAATCTAACTGGGCACTCCTGTTTCACTATACCCTACCTGCCTAATTACCTGCCTACTTGCCTACCTACCTGCCTACATGCCTGCCATGGCAACAACATCTGGAGGAACCACGGATGATTACTGGTGTATAGTATGTTGTGCTCAAGTGCCTTACACTGTTCACTACTGAACACAAATGTGGACCCTGGCTACCCTGAAAGGGCCAATTTAAGTCTTTTATTAAAAGAAAGACACCCTTCAACTAACATCCCATTACTTTCATTAGGTTTAAAAATCATTGCTCTCCATAACCATTCATTGTATGGCAGTACCCACAGTAGGCACAAACATGCACACCCAGGCACTGCACCCACAGTCTCATAGCACTCGCAGTTAGGAACCATTTGTGTTTGTTGTCATATCTTTTGTTAGTTTCTGTATGGAAAAAAAACCTCCCATCTGTTTATAATGCCATCTAGCTTTTTATTAAACAGTTACCGTGCCCCCTTGCAAGCTCCTCTTCTCCAGAAAAATGAAAAACAATTGCTTAGAATAAGGTTTTCTTTTATTAGGCAAAAGTCTGGATTGACTTATCCTTTAAGGGAATGTCTTACCAAGTATCTATAAGGAATTATGCTTTCATCACTGGAGTCGATGCCTTAAATTATATGAGAGTACTTTATTATTTTAAGTAGACAATGACTGACATTGACTAGAGTTGCAAAGTCAGTTATCCACAATAAGCCCCAAATCCTTGTCAATTAAGGAGCCCCCCATTTAATGTGTAACTACCATCATATTTGTTTTGCCCAGCCGCTTCACCCTGCATTTATGAACACTGAACCTCTTCTGTCTGTTTGCTGTGCAGTCCTTATTCTCTCTCTATGTAAATTGTGGTACAGATCCAGGGTTGGACTAGGGGGTGAAGGGCCCACTGGGGCTCCCACCCCAGATGCCCTGTAGGTGCCCCCACTGGGCGCATCCCCTAACCTGTCCCCCCCGCAGGGGTCCCCCTAACCCCCCTCGCAGGGCCCCCCACACGATGTCCTCCCCTGAGCATGGGTGATCGTCGATGAGTGCCGGTAAGGGTCGGGTCTGGGCTGCCGGGGCCCACTAAAACTGGGGCCCACAGGGATTTTTGCCCAGTCCGACCCTGTACAGATCTGCTATAATCCTGAAAACACATATTTTTCAGCTGGCCTATAGCACAGGCTTGGGAGTCCAGCTCCTGCTGAGTTGCAACTTAAATTCAGGTTGCTCCATACCAAATCATTTCCACAGGCCCCACCATTCTCAATGTTTGGACAGCTGCATATACACTTGTAGGTCATGGGAAACTAATTGCTACCAATGCATTATATGAATTAAGGAGGTTATTTATCAATGTTTGTATTTTTTTTTTTAATTTGACAACTGTAATGTAAAGCTTTGGCATCTAAAAGCCATTGCGGTCATGTCCAAATCAGTGGAAGCCGGGTTTAATTAAATTTTTAATTATTTAATCAATTTCATCTTTTTGAGTTTTTCAAAAATGTTTTGAGCCTTGCGACCCATTGAAAATGATGTGAAAACTTTCTATGTCAATTCATAATAAAGAAGTTAAAAAAAAATGATGTGAAAATGACACATTCCTATATCTGACTGCATTTTTAATAAGGGATTTTTTAAATACACATGGTAACATTCGTGTTTAGTCAAAGTAGAAAAAACACATAAGATACAAAAATTCAATTTTGATAAATCTGCCTCTAAGTATCTACAAGCAAAGGGGAAAAAACATTGCTGGATATAATGCCCCAGTGAGATGTTCTGGTTTGCCCTGCCGGCTCTAATTCATTTTGGGAAGCCTACATTATCTGGGATCTGTCGAGCAAACATTTTTCTACAGCACTATAAAAGTGTGCCTCACCCTAATCTGCAGTTCACGACAAACTAAATACAAGAATCGCAGATAATAATAATGTAACTGAGCATTCACATATTTACCAGGTAAATAGTCAGCTCAGCAATGCCACGCGTAATGGGATATACCATGTTTTTCAACGGGGGGTAAGCCATATCCCCATGTCGAGATGTGCACATTCTGTAGCAACCTAATGTTTACAAAACTTAACTTAATAATACCAAAGTAATATGGGAATTGCTTCAAATAGAAACAGAGGAATAGTCAAACATAGTGAAGAACCTAAAAATAATCAAAGCACAAATCATTGATTCATGTCAAACTACTGTACCTGTGGCCAGTCATTAGGCGTCAGAGCGACGCAGGGTGCAGATGGTACAGACGTTTGCTTCCAGGCCATTGGGGTTGCTAAACCTACCAATGATTGTGTGCTACTGTTGCAAGAGATGGAAGTCCATTGGATTCAAACACTTTTAAGGACATAATCATGGCTATACTTTTGTTTCCTAAATTATATTTTTGCATTTCACTAGATTAGACTTTAGGTTTTTACTGTTTGTGTAACTTACTCACATTTTGTGCCTAAGCGAATACATGTCCATACTGCTCTTGAAGTAATGTTAGTAATGTTAGGTACATTTTAGGGCTCATTTATAACTGCAACTGCTGTCGCAGCTGCATAAAAAGACACATTCACTGCATGAATTAACCCTATTCATTATAGGTACTTTTGTTTAAAGCCTTTTCTTGCACTTCTTCATAGTCAGTACAGGTATCGGACCCCTTATCCGGAAACCCATTATCCAGAAAGTTCAGAATTAAGCAAAGGCCATCTCCCATAGACTCTCCCATAGACTCTATTTTAATCAAATAATTCACATTTTCACATTCAATAATTTTCATTTTTTTTTTCTCTGTAATAATAAAACAGTACAGGTATGGGACCCATTATCCAGAATGCAGACTTAAGGTAGGGGATCTGAATTATGGAAAGAAGCCTTATCCGGAAAACACCAGGTCCCAAACATTCTGGATAATGAGTCCCATACCTGTACTGCTACTTCTGTCCATTCTCCTATGTGTATATAAGTGATCACTCTATTTTCATGTCAGCACATGAATCCTTAGTTGTCAACTCTACTAATCTATGGGAGGTGCCCATAGATGATCTTTGGATAATCTTGTAATTATTACAGTGGGTACATACAAAGGCCCTTATCTTATTCTACTAGCAAAGGGGGGCTGAAATACTCTTCAGTTTGAAACACTGACAGTTGAGCTTTCCATATAAATGAGCAGATCTTTGCTCCATCTGAACAAATATTTGTTGGGCCAAACTGGCTGATCCAATACTTCAGCACCAGAGTCTATAGTAGGCCCACATGGGGTGCCCATGAAAACTAATCAGAAATCAGGGCAATCAAGGACATTGTTTTGGGTGACGCAAAGGCCAACATTTTGCCAATTTGATTCATATGCGAAAATGTTTTCAAGTTTGCATAAACAATTTTATATAGCGCTGTATTTTTAGCCTTTTGTTTGAAACATTCAATTGAAGCAGCTTTTGTAATAGAATAACTTAAATTAAAAATGTTCGTTGTAATAAATTGTTCGTTTACAGCGCATATTTATTTCAAAAACAGACTTTGCAGCTATAATTACTTATTATTTGGACACTCGTTGTGATTCATCTTTTGATTCATTTGAGAGAAAAAAAATAAACAATGTCCATAATAAAAATTCTTGGAAGAGAACATTAATTCCTGAGGGTTTCCAAGGATTGTTATGGTTTGTTGATCACATAGTAAACTGCAAAGGCCAAGGCTCAGCAAGGATAAGACAGCACAGAAAGTCTTACATAACTCTTGGTGCCTTCTGCCATATATACCTTATCTAGACAACAGGGTTCATTTGTTAATCATACAGACATGTTGTTCTTTAGCTGGGACCTCATCACCTGCCACACTAGCCTTTTATTTCGCTCAAAAATCTTTTTTTGTTTCCAGGCAATAATAGTGAATGCAGGATAAATCATGTCACCCAATTATTGCCAAAACAACCAGCCAACTAATCTAGTGGGGCATAGTAATAAATAGATTTTAGAAAAATACCCACCCCCTAGGCAAGGGTTAAAAGTTAAGGTGATAATAACACTAGCTCACATATCTGATTAAAAAAAGAACCTTGTTTAAAGAACATTGATTCAAATATACATATTAAATATGTCACAAAATATTAGCCAACCATATTCATACAATCTTATTTCTAGAACATTGTAATCCTTATTTTACCTTGAAGCCCTGCAGTTGATAAAGAGTGTTGTTTAATAAGAATCCAGGGTAGAGTCATTTAAAGCACTCGTGGCCCAAACCACAGATGGGCACCCAGCGACATCACGCCCCACCTTGCTTAATGTACACACATCAGTGGTGAATAATAGTAGTGAGCAAATTTTTTTGCCAGGCATAGATTGACTTTGATGTATTTGGGTGAGAAAAAAGTTGCTAGTTTAAAAAAAAATGTGTTTTTTTGGAAAAACCTACATACAGGGAACATAGCTGGATACCTTTACTGCAGAAGAGCGAAGACAAAATGGAAACTAACTAATTTGCGCTTAGGCTGAACAGCAGTGATAAGAGAATGTTTACTGCCAAAAAAATTGATAAATTCCCAATATTGGGAACTAGGCACTTTTCACAGTGAAAATTTGTTGTTGTTTTTTTTTTGTTGAGCGAATCCCAAATTTGTGGAACAGCGGCAAATTTATGAAAGGTTGAAATGCATTAAAGTCAATGACCATTTGGGTATTTCTCAGAGCAGAATTTGGTACAGTTTTGTACATTTTGCTCATAGAGAAACACAGAATTTTACCCCAAACTAATCCCTGCTAAGACATTTTGCTGATCACTACTGAACAAAACAGCAGCATTAAAAAATAATCTAATATAAATGTTTTCAGTCATAATCATAATTTTGCAGTGTTTATTTTCCTTTCCAGTAAACAGAGCTATATAGGATCTGGGACTCAAAAATAAAATAAACCTGACTTTTCCCCCAATGTGTCCCAAGTGCAATCCAATCTGTTGCATACAGTGAGAGCAATAATATCATAGCTATGGAATCCCAAGGAGTAAGTAAACAATGCATATCAGCCCCTTATCTAAAAGCTTTGCTATTTATTTTTCTGCTGAAAAAGTTTAGATGGTTTCCTTATCGCAGCTGCTTCCAAGAATTCTCTCTGGACATTGTTTTACAGCGCTTCCCCTTTTAAACAATATAAAGGTCTGAACTATGAGGGAGAGGGTGAAGTAATAGGAAATAAAATAGCTGTGCCCTACTCCTCTCAGCGCAAACATAAAGACACTGCCAAGTAAAAACAGTATCAGTGGGAGATGAATCAGTTCTTTTATGATCCCAAAATGGCAGTCAAACATCGAACTTGACTTTGAATCAATAACATTTAACACTTGCATCACTTAAGCAAATACAATAAGTTCAATTTAGGTATTTGTAGGATTTAATAGGCTTTAATATGGTCCTCTGACCAGAAATGAATATTTTTGGCACAATTAAAGAAATTATAATTCTAAGCAACTTTCCAATATACTCCCATTAATAATGTTTATAGTATAGTATGTATAGAATGTATCTATAGTAATAAATCAAATCAATTGGACTTGCTGTATTTTTTTCTCTTGAAGACATTTTGCTAGTCATCCGACTGGCTTTCTTAATTCAGAATGGCTTCTACTAAGATATTTCTGGAGTTAAATACCCTGGAATCTTTCTTCAATTATCTTAGTCTGTTTATCATAATCAGCACGTGGTCAGGGATCTCATGGAGGTAAGGTGCTGCTTGTATCAGCAGTGTTGGACTGGGATGCCAGGGGCCCACCAGAAAACCTTAGACCGTGGACCTACTCCTAAAATATTTTGTATCCACTTCTCACTTTTACATTTTTACATTGGAGGGGCTGGCTGTGCCATACGTTGGTGGAACTGTTTTTTGGTTTCTCCCACATACAAGTCCGAGCACACGATGTTACTCTTCTTATGCTTTGGGTTTGGGTCTTTTGGGTGAACCAGTTGCTGCCTTGGTGTGTTTCTGGGTTTAAAGGACACAGGAATGCAGTGTTTATTAAAAATCCTTTCGACAGCCCAGCTACAAATGGGAGGACCAAGTTCTTTCGTCTGTCAAGCTTTCCACCTTCTCCAGTTTTGGTGTAATTGCTCTCCTTTTCCCGGTTTTAACACAGGCCCAGTCTGGATATCCGCAAGTTTTAAGTGCCCATCTGGGATGTTCCAACTCTTTCGCCTCTGTGCTCGTGGGGATCTTGCTCTGTGGTGTAGGGTCAGATACGTGGATGACACCTGGGTTCAGATACACACACAAGAGGTACAGACTTTCACTAAACACATCAACACAGAGGACTACAACATCAAGTTTACAGCTAAAAGATTAGCAAGATTACACACTGGCTTTTTGGACTACTTTGTAAGAGTCTGAGAGGGTGGGAAGCTGGAAAAATAGGAAAACCAACCCAAACAAACCAGTACCTGCTATTAGATTCCCACCCTAGGTTCCAGGGTATTTAATTCCAGAAAGATCTTTGCACAAGTCATTCTGAACTGAGAAAGACAGTTGGATGACTAGTTAAATATCCTCAAGAGATAAAATGTAGCCAAGTCCAGTTGATTTGACTTATTACTTTAGATATACAATTACCTGGATAAATGAGAACATTCACAGACATTAAAGCAAAAACTGACACTAAAAAACTACTCTTCAAAAAAATAATCCACATAAAAGTTACCTATAGGTCATACTGATGTTTTTTGCTGACTGTTTTGCCAACCTGACTGTCCCTTCTCAGCCAATCAGACCCCTGCAGCACAATTATGGCAGCCCCCTCATTGAGGAACATGGGGGATCAGATAGGTAATATAAAAGCATCAGGTAAATACTTTTACCAAAATGTTAAAACTCATGTAAAGACAATATTATATTTTAAAAAAACTGTTTAATTTCAGGTGTCAGTATCTCTTTAAGAATGTTGGTTTAAGGCTACCGCCACACAGGGTGTTTTCTAGGCTGAACTTATACCACCCCTATGCCTTAATCTGCTTTATGCACCTAGGCAACACAGTGTCTCTGGGAACTGATTTCAGCGCCAAAACATGTGAGTATGCATTTTTGCAGCTAAATCCACTCCATGTGTCTGCACCCTGGCCAACACAGTGTTTCTGGGTACAGAGACACCATGAAGCAGATCGGAGCAGAGAGGCAGTTCCGCTCTGTGTGGCAGTAGTCTTTTCTCTGAGTCTGATTCTAAAAACAATATATCTCCTCTAGGTCTTTTAATTGACTGACGTGAAACATTGTTTCAGGAGTCTGAAAATATAATGCTAATGGAAACAGTATATGTCTGGCTACATTGTTTCAAGAGACAGAGTCAGGAACAAACAGATTCTGTTTTTAATTTTATATACATTAGGAAGTTGCTTAGAGTTCCATTTCTTTCATTAATCAAAAAAAAAACAAAAAACAAATTGCAGGTGGGCATAACCGTGAAGTAATTCGTAACTGTAATGCTGCTGAAAGCATCTGTCGGACTGCTGATATTCTCTGTACTACTGATTCTGACATCTGAAACAATGCAGAAGAAACCAGATGATTAACAGACCTGGGGGAGAACTGATATCTGCTTCATTGTTTCAAACTTTCTGATTGAGCGCTAAGAATAGAAAAAGGGCTAAACAAATACTGTTTCAATTACATTCCCAAATAACTACAGTAGTGAAAATGTTTTCATTGGTGTATACTGGAAAGTTGCTTAGAATTACACTTCTTTTAACAATGCAGAGTAGTTTGTATCAGTAGGAAACAAGCCCAGAAGAATCCAAGATCTTTAGTAATTTATTTTTGTAGTTGAACTGACCTGCCAGCCCTTGGATCACCCACAACCCCCATTGGTAAAGGATATTTCTGTATATTCCTGTGCCTGCACAATGCATTTTTACTGGTTGTGTTGGTAAGTTCAGTTCCCTCAGTTCCCACATTACTACTTCTTTATAGATCACACATCAAAAAATGAAATAAAACCACTCTCCAGCTCAGAGTATAAGAGGGATAAACGAAAAAAGGGGGAAGAAGTGCTCTCATACGTTTAACTATATCCACCAAAAATCTGAACATGCCACCCTTTAAATTTAACAAACAGACAATTTGTGTGTAGAAAAGGTCACTCACAGAGCCCATAGCTTGTGGGTAACAACGGACAAACAATCCATAATTCAGGCTCTTAGGGCCGTGGTACACGTGGAGATTAGTCGCCCGTGACAAATCTCCCTTGTTGCGGGCGACTCATCTCCCCGATATGACATCCCACCGGCTAGAATGTAAATCGCCAGTGGGATGGCAAAAGCGGTGGTGCGATTTGCGGAAATCGGCGAAGTTGCCTATAGTGCCGCTTTGTATGCCATTCCACTGGCAATTTACATTTTCGCCAGTGGGATGTCATATCGGGGAGATTAGTCGCCCGCAACAAGGGAGATTTGTCACGGGCGAGCCCTTACACTACAAGCCACTGGAACATGATGTTGCTTAAATCACAATCTAATTTGATCTATTAAGAAATTGTCTGACACATTTTGTACATCCTGTACTTAATCACAGGCTTCTGTACCAGCCCAAGGCAACCACAGCCCTTTAGCAGGAAGATCTGTGCCCCCAAAGATGCCCCAGTAGCTCCCCATCTTCTCTTCTGCTGAATCACTGCCCATGCTCTGTGCTGCTGTCACTTACTGAGCTTAGGACCTGGCTCACAATATACTGTATATGTAGAGTATAAATGTCACAATATAAGGCTGATTAGTAATTAATACAGATAATTACTGCATGGCAGCTCAGCGCAGAATCAGCCTACTGTACATGACGGGTCAGCCGCATTTTCTACAATGACTGCTAAGTTAAGTTTCCCAACAGCTGACCAGAGCACATTGAGCATATGACGGCTCCCATGACAAGTTTGACAATTTTAGGCTGGTACAGTAAGTTCAGTATATAAAATACAGTATTTTTAGCCATAATAATTTTTAGGGTTTAGTTCTCCTTTAAGTGAAGTACACACAAAATGCGTCAGGTTAGGCGCACTTTATAGGTTAACTTGCTTTTGAGCCAAGTGTAAGTTTTCCATCAGTCAAGAGGAAATCCCAGCAACCTCTACTTGCCGTATGAGCCATGAGTTCCTATGCCAGTTGGTGCCTACTATCCAGTCAGAGAAGCAACTGGCTTCTGCAGGAGACATTCCCAAGCAATTGACTTTGTGGTGGCTTGTATCCTAACATGTATCCTAACATGTATCCTAACATGTATCCTAACATGTATCCTAACATGTATCCTAACATGTATTCTCACATGTATCCTAACATGTATCCTAACATGGTGCCTATTAATCCCTTCCCCAATATCCTACAGACAGCAATAAAGCCTACAAACTCAGTTCCTCACCAGCAGCAACATATATCCGCTGTCAGATATACCTAGAACAGCCATAAAGTATCCTTCTCCATGTATATCCTTACAATAAGCATTTCTAAAGAAAATGAATCTTCTTTGTTCCATGTAATGTTGAACTATTTCGAGGAGCCTTTACCATTGTCACATTTTTATTTAACCAAGAAAATAGCATTCAAAAGTAATGCCAATTGCATGTATAAATATTTACTAATTAGATCTCATTTCAGGGTATGTGTACCTTTCATTATTGGTATTCTTCATTTTAAACTAGTCATAATGACACTGGTATTTATCTAAGAGCTGACGAGCACGAAGCACTGAAATTTAATTACATTTTCAGCTGCCCTAAGGCACCAATAGAAACGTGTGTATTTGTCAGCGAGCTCCTTTGGAAATGAGCAGAGAATGTGAACGTGTTATCTGTAGAGTACAGCAAGTGTTCTGCCCGCACCCTGAATGTCAGAGGAAGGTGACATGGTTTTAATTTCCCCCTTAAACACTTTCAACTTGCCACAGAACCCTTAGAAAATAAGCTTGTGGGGGAACTTAAAGCTTGAAAAACTTGATAAGATATTGAATAAAAAGATATCAGTCATGGCAAAGTGAAATGCAATGTGAAAGCCTTAAATAAATGTTGTTTATTATCTAGTGTAAATACTTTTTATGTGTTTTTATAAAACATCCATCCATAAGAAAGTGCTTTACTAACACCCTGCTGTGCAAGTGTGGTCCCTTTAGAGTAGGTTTGTGGAACCACCAAGTTTAAAGTCTGACCCCCCAATCTGTAGCATCTACCAATCAGTGCTTCTTTAGAGTTTCTTTTCTTCCAAAGACGATTAATCTGTATAATCTATAGTTCTATTGGGGTCACAGGAAAATACTGCCACAGCTCAGCTCTGATCTCAATGTATATCCCTTTATACTTTCTACACTGCTCTGTGCCTGACCTTCACTTCTCATTACTTGTTCCATTCCCAACTGAATCTCTTGATCTTCTGCCTTTCTCTGGAAATCCCTGCCATGGCCTACTGATTCCTTCTCTCCAAACTTTAAATGATCCAAAAGATCCACCTTTTTAAAGAAACCTATTTCATGCACCCTGAATCATTAGATGTCAACAATTATGTGCCCTATACCCCTGCATTCCAATATACTTGTATGTTAATCACTATAAGACACTATAAGCCACACATGCCTCAACGTTTACGGAGGGCACAATTAGGATTTTGACGAAGGGTGGGTTGTGCCCCCCTCGAACGGTGATGCACGAGATCTCAGAATAAATGGGCTGCATAAAGAGGTGCAAGTGCAGCTCCTTTAAAGCATACCCCCCAACTGTCCCGCTTTCCGCAGGACAGTCCCGGTTTTAATAGCGCATCCCGCTGTCCTGGATAGTTCTATGAATGTCCTGCATTTCCGTAATAGATTACAGAAATGTGGGACATTCATGGAACTATACCTGACAGCGGGATGCGCTAGCTCGTGCACCTTCTGCTCCTTATGCGGCTCCCTGTACGGTGGCGACAGGCCCTTTTATAAGGTTGCACCCCGTACGTATTGACGTCACACGTATGCATGGGGTGCAACCTTATAAAAGGGCCTGTTGCTGCCATACAAGGACCCGCATATAGAGCAGAAGCCGCTGAAGAAGGAGGAGCGTCTATGGGGGGTACTGTGTATGGGGGCACTGTGTATGGGGGCACTGTTTATGAGGGCACTGTGTATGGGGGCACTGTTTATGGAGGGTACTGTGTATGGGGGCACTGTGTATGGGGGGTACTGTCTATGGGGCAATTGGGGGCACTGTGTATGGGGGGGCACTGTGTATGGGGGGGGCACTGTGTATGGGGGGGCACTGTCCATGGGGGTACTGTCTATGGGGGCAATTGGGGGCACTTTCTATGGGGGCACTGTGTATGGGGGGGGCAAATCTGGTACATAGTTATAACTCACTTATAACTGACTTGCCTTCTCTCTATATTTGTATTTTATATGTAGGAGTTGCTATATTGTTTGGTAGTACAGTATGAGGGTATAGCACATTTGCATCTGATCCCACCATTTTCAACTATATAAAAGGCCACAAAAGTGGGCATGGTCAAAAAATTTGCCAGGCTGCGCGCACCAAGTCTTTTTGTCCCTCTTTTCATTTTTCAAATGTTGGGGGGTATGCTTTAAAGAAAAAGGAAAGGTAAAAATCACTGGGGGTGCCAAGTGTTAGGCAACCCCCAGTGATTTTAATTGCTTACCTTTTCCTGGGGTTGGTGCCCGTGTTCCTGAAGAAAACCGCACCAGCCCAGGGTAGCTGAGAGGGAGCGATCCTCTTACATCTGTCTTCATTCTTCTGAATCCCAGGGCTGGCATGTGTGCAGTTGGGTGAATATTCTGACTTTCTTGTTAAAGTTCGGCTTGTCACTCTACTGCGCATGTGCAAGCGGCGGGAAGACAGAAGAGGAAACACTCACTCACAGCTACCCTGGGCTGGTGCTGTTTTCTCCTAACAGGGGCACCAACCCTAGGAAAAGTTAAGTGATTACAATTACTGGGGGGTGCCTAACATTTTTGCACCCCCCTCAGTGATTGTACCTTTTCTTCTTCTTTAATATTTTTACAGTCTTACATTAAACCTTGCCTGGGTTTAAATTCAACTACAAGGGCTGTGTATGTATGTCCTCTACTCGTTAATCACTATTTGCATGGAATATGTATGTCCTTTCTTTCTTTGTCACAAATACAAATACAGATAAACAAATACAAGTGACCCTAGTGTCTGTGTGCCATTGGCAAATAAAATAAAAATACTGAAGCTCTCATCAGAACCTATTTCCTGGGGACAACAATTTTTTTTAATGTTCTCATTTAATGCATGACTAGTTAGTGCTGTTTAAATAATAGGTAATAATGTTGTTTACAAGGGAACTCAAATATTATGCTATAATAGAATTTAATCATAACACATAGTTGAACACCTTGTAATTTAGTATTCGGGTTGCTTTTCATTTTAAAGACCAGCACATCAGAATGTTTGACTATAACTAAGGTCCCAGCACAATACTACATGCATTTGCAAACCTACCATTGATCTGTAAAATTATTGAATATATTTTAACCACAACTTTAAGCAGGTTCCGCCTGTTCTGGCTGAAGCACAAAAGCTGAGGCCTGTTTGGACTGCAGCAAATAGTTGTGCAAGAAAAGGGTTAAAAGGCAGGGCAGCATTGTTTTTAACAGAATGTTCACAGATACTCGCAGATAAAGTTACTGTGAGACTTTCTACCACCCACACTAAGCTCACTGAACTGAACTTAAATCCTGTAACCTACAAAATGTACAGAACATCAAATACAAAATATAGTTCACAAAGCTGTCAAACAAGACGTGAGGCTGGCTGTGTGGCACAAGTACGGCACAAGTCACTTTCTGAGCTTGTTAATTGTTACCTAGCAGTCTTCTGGCTGACATGAATACCTTGCTTGCCTGGCCTGTCAGATAATACATAGCCTGTAGCTTGGCTCTTTGGTATCAGCAAGCAAAACCTTGTCCTCCAACCACAGGGCTAAGTGTCAATGTAGCATGTGTGTAAGCATGCACCCAGCATTTCAAACTTACAGATATTTTTATTCCAAGCAAAGTGCAATTTTATTAACTGATATCACAGTCTGAAATTATCTGGAAAAGATATTACACCACAAAGGCACAAAGCCACCGCCATGCTCCCCCACCAGAGTGTTCTCAGCCTGATATTACACTTTCATCATTCATGTACTGAATAGGTTAGCGGCAAGAACCCTGCCAGAACACTTCTACAAACACCAACTTTTACCCCAGGGGAGCCATTTACTAACCATCAGATTAGTTTTTTCAATTTGGATTTTTAGTGCTAAAAGTCATTGGAAAAAAAATTGCAACTTTTTAAAGATTTAAAGATGCATCCAAAAATCCAAATCTGACAATTCTCCAGCTAAAACTTGCCGAGACCATGTAGAAGTCAGTGGTAGATGTCCCTTTCCTTTCCTGAAAGATCCTTCTTTTGCCTCAATGTTTTGGATTTTTACCTCTAGTTTTTGTGCGATTGTTTAAAAAAAAGTAGTGTTTTTGGGGCCACAATTTGAAAAAGTCACAGTCCCTGCGATTTTTTTCCCCAAACGTACTGTTTCAGTTTGGATTTTTTTTGTAAATGTCAGACATTCGTGGAAATGGAGTTCAGCCAAATTAAAAAGAAAAATATGAAAATTGTTAGATTTTTAGTAAATCTGCCCCCAAATATTTAGGTCTACAATATTCTGTACAACTTTATAAATATGCCCTTACTTTTGTCCCTAGTAATGTGATGTCAATGCCATCAGCAGGCTACTACAAGAAAATATCAGCATCTCTGTATAGCTTGATCAGATTCCATATATTTACAGGTTATGCCATCCAAAGTTACTTAACAATGGATATTTGTTTAGCAGAATATTCAGTTTTATCTGTTTGACACATTTTCAAGGGTCATTTTATAAGAAAATAATTGTGTCATAGAAGATAGAAGTCTACATAGCCATTCAGAATAGTGGCCATAAAAATCTCTTGGAGGAGCACATGTGGCCGACAGACCTCCAGCTGGGCAGCCCTGCTCTTGTACCCTATGCTGACTTTATGCACATTTACTCAGCTTTGTCCTTGCTAATATTCCATCTAGGAGTCTGCTATGAACCCAGGACACAACAGCAGCCTGACTATAGTTAGGAACCCCCTATGCCCACAGCCAGGGCCGCCATCAGAAATCGCGGGGCCCCTCACAACAAAATTTTCTGGGCCCTCCCTCCTCCCACGCCCCCAATAGCCCCTCCCCCATTGACCCCTCCCATCAATACAAACGATACAGAGACTTTGGTAGCCAGGGCCCCCTAAAACATTTGTGGCCAGGGGCTACATTTTGCATTGGTGCCAGAACATTGCTAGCCAGCCCAGGGCCCCCTAAAACATTGGTGATCCTCCCCCAAATACTATGGCCCGCTCCCCCCACGCATCCTTCAGCTCCCCTGCCAGTATCCTCCGGCTCCCCCCATTTTCTCCTGCTTCCTCCAGGGCCCCCCAAGCATCCTCCAGTCCCCCGCCCCAGCGTCCTCCTGCCCCCCCAAAGCATCCTTCAGCTCCCCCCAACATCCTCCAGGGCCCCAAAGCATCTTTCAGCTCCCCCCAGGGCCCCCGAAGCATCCTCCAGTCCCCCGCCCCAGCATCCCCCTGCACCCCCTCAAAGCATCCTTCAGCTCCCCCCAACATCCTCCAGGGCCCCAAAGCATCCTTCAGCTCCCCCCAGGGCCCCCCAAGCATCCTCCAGTCCCCCCCGAGCGTCCTCCTGGCCCCCCCACTGACATCTCCCTAGCCATGGCCGGGGTTCAGCCCACAAGCAGAGCAGCTAATGTCCCGTTTCTCCTTACAGAGGTGCAGATTTTATAGCAGCCCCCCCCTTCCCCCCCATCCCAGCAAAATGTGAGATTGCAGAGCACATAAGTAAGAGCAGAACCACTTGTGGGGCCCCCCCTGCGTTACTTTCCCATTGGGGTCCCGCAGACCAGTGGCCGCTGTTTATGAGGAAGACTCATGTCCTGCAGCTCCCCGCTCCATCTGCGCTTATATAAGGTTGCGCCCCGTACGTGTGACGTCACTACGCACGGGGCGCAACCTTATATAAGCGCTGATGTAGCGGGGAACACCAGGACGTAGCGAAGGATGTCGGCAGTGAGAGGGCCCGGAATTGATTAAAGGGGGCCCGAGCTAGGAAAACTCTAGTACGGCCGGGCCCCCTTTAAAGTTAAAAACATCCGGGCCCGGGACGACTGTACCCCCTGTGCCCCCCTGATGGCGGCCCTGCCCACAGCCATGGTCTCTCATGGAACCTTCTCCTTTGGTAAACTCAATCCTCTATTACACAGGGCTCTTTCTGTCATTTTACCACTTGGGCTTTCCAGGTAAATGATTTCCATAGAATTTTTCTACCAAGGATTCTTTCCAGAACCTACCTACCTTGAGAAAAACAGAGAAAAGACCAGCCTATCAATTCTATAGCTTGGGCCAACTAGAATCCTAGGAATATTGTTGGCAGATAGAGATAACTTTTCCTCTTTCTTTTCCTTCTGTTAAAAACATAAACTGCAAATTCAAAATGGCCTTTAAATAAAATATAAATAAACGACTCATTCTCAAATACATCCACATGTTTACAGGTAAGATACTCTAATGCTGAAACTGGGGTGGAGCTACGGTCCCCTTGCCAGTAGCTGAACTATAAACTACTGGAAACTACTACAACCGCGTTCCACTGACATGTATTAAAATTCCACATTCCAAAGTCATTTACATAGTAAATTACACAAAACATGGTATCCGTCATAACTATCAGCTTTTACAGGATTACAAAATGATATTGCTTTTGTTCAATCAGCAGATGTACTCTCTTTATTTTATTTTAACTTTACAAAACAGTAAATAATCCATAAAGTTTTATAAAAGGCAAGGGTCACACATAAATGTTCTAATGATTTAAAGTGTGCACTGACCTTATGAGTCCTAAGCATTCTATGTAGTTCTGTTTTATATTCTTTATGAAATTGTCTAGTCAATTACAATTACAAAACTAAGGTCAGGCGTCAGGCGTTCATTGCACTCTGCTGAGGCCTATTTAGTTTTTAAAGGGGTGGTTCATATTTAAGGTTACCTTTTAGCATTTATAAAATGTCTTACTTTTTTAATAGTTTTTGAATTATTAGCTGCTGAAATACCAACCTGGAGAGCTGATTAACAAAAACGAAATAACTGAAAGACCACACACAATAAAAAAGGAAAATTGCAAATTGTCTCAGAATATCACTGTTGATACAGCTTATCTGCTCTCCAGTTAAACGTTCCACACTGATCCACACGAAGTTCATATTTAAAAGCCACTATGGTTTCACATTTTCTTTCAAAATTGTGCATAGTACAGGGTAATACCTATGCTGGAACAACCTATGGTCTCTACCTGCCCAGGCTATGAGAATATGGAGGCTATAGAGTAGAAGGTAATATACCCTGTAACTGTCTGACCTTGCTTCTAGTGACAGTAGCCATGCCCCTCTGGGCTGCTCATACACCTCCCAGCATTTTACTTTCTATGCACCTTTATAGAAGCTAGTAGTTACAAATAATTACATTCAGCTTTTAATATTATTACTAACAGAAAAAAATACATATTTTGCAGTGGGTTTTTATATATCAAAAGTTGGCTTGAAGCTCAACAGTGGGCTCAGAAGAAGGGCAAGGAGGTGCAGGGTCACATACATTTACTTCTAATCAGTGTTAAATGGTTTAAGTGCTAAATAGAAACACAATAAACATTCAAACTGACAAACTGTTGCAAATAAAAAGCTTTAGGGTTTAATTGATCTGTAAGACCAACATCTAAAACCTAAACAATACAAAACACTGCATGATAATACACTGCATGTAGAATACGTTGTTGTTTTGACATACAAACAAATGAAGTTAGTTGTTGCAAAGTAGCCAGGGAAAGCCAGCAGGACCCTGAACTGTAGAGGAAGAGGGGACTGTAAACAAAAGAAAGAAGCTGAGTTTCCATTTTAAAGGGACAGTAACACCAAAAAATGAAAGTGTATAAAAGTAATTACTATATAATGTAATGCTGTCCTGTACTGGTACAACTGGTGTGTTTTCCTTAGAAAGACTACTATAGTTTATATAATAAAGCTTCTGTGTAGCCACGGGGGCAGCCATTTACAGGAGAAAAGGCACAGGTTACTTAGCAGATAACAGATAAAACCCCATTATACTCTACTAAGCTTATCTGTTATCTGCTATGTGCCTGTGCCTTTTCTCCTTTTTCCCAGCTTCAATGGCTGCCCCCGTGTTGACATAACAGCTCATTTATATAAACTATAGTAGCGTTTCTGTTGCAAACTTACCAGTTTTACCAGCGCAGGGCAACTGTACATTATATTTTTATTACTTTAAAACACTTTCATTTTTTGGTGTTACTGTTGCTTTAAAATACCTGGTCAGACCCAGTGACAGTAGGCTGAACCAAGAACCAATTGTATCTTTAGCACTGGAGGGCAATTAGCCACCTGGAAGCCCTTCTCAGAAGTTCTGTTAAAAAGACCTCCGATAGGAATATTTTGATCAGAGAGCAATAATAATAATGTATACAATATAACAATAACATACATTAATATACATCAATTTGTCCCGTAACAAGTTATACTCACCTAAAGTTCCATGGGTATGCAACTGTTCTAGTAGGTAAGAAACAACGCCACCATGTCTATTCGAATAGGCTTCTTTTAAGTGTCTGATGATGGCCCTGGAGAAGTGGAACACAAAAAAAGGGCTATTATTCTTAAAAAAAAAAGAATAACAACATATTAACTATTAATACTATGAATCTATTATTAAGACCCTAGTATTTACATAGCAAGAACATAGTATAAGCCAATTAGTGACTGGCTTTTTTGAGCCAACTACTGGTAGAACAATGAATGCAACAATTTGCTTGGTTGCCATGGGTTACTGCCCCATGTTGATAAATGGCCACCACCAGTGAGCCTTTTGAGTTTGTTCTCATGATACTGCTTTGTACTAGTGGTACTGCTCTGTACCTTTGTGATGTATGTGCGTGAGGCATATTTACCAATTTGCAAAAATGCATCCTAAGCTAAGAAAGGCTATTTTATGCTGTTACCTTTTTCCAGTTTAGGAAGCAACAAACCAAGGTACTTGATAATTCTGGTGTTTGCTGCTTCCTAAACTGTGTTTAGTAAACTGAGTGTTTCAGAAAATATGACAAAGTTCTCATATGTTCCTGTGTGCCTGGGGTCGCTGATCACAATACACAGCTGTATTTTGACTAATACTCCTACATGATTTCAGGTGCTCAGACATTAATAGAATTCATTCTATAAACAAAACAAAATGCTAGAATAAATGGCAGCTGCTGCGCCATACACAGGATAGATCACTGACAAGTCTACTGTAATAATAAACCAGGGATGTACCTTTTTCTGATTTATTGGGGGGAATATAAATGTGAGACTAGAAGATGAATAGGAGATATGTAGTATAACTTAACCAAAACAATAATCCTTAGTGGCTGGGGGGCTCACTCTGAAGGCCAGAAGGGGTGAGACTTGGACATAATGCATAATTCTTCTTCAAGATACTCCTGTAAGCACAGCATGATGGTCAATTAGGCGAGATTTGGTCAATTAGAGATTTGGGACTTGTTGCCCTAGATATTGATAGATCAACTCTTACTTATACCTGTAACCTTGTTTCAAGCTAAGCGTGGCCAGAATTGTGCGCTCATGTTATTCCTGTTATCCACTAACAGTCTTTTACAGGAACAGCAGCAGCATGGATAATACGTTACATTTTCTTATATAGTATTTCCCCTACATAAGCAGGCAAATGTAGGGCAATTTTACATATACCTTGTAGAAAACAAGGCTTTGCTCATTTCTGTTAAATAAATAATCATGGAAATTGCTAAATATGCCATAATATGTAGCAGAGTAATTTATTTAGCACAGGTTTTTTTGGTCCAGGTATGGGACCTGTTATCCAGAATGCTCGGGACTAGAAGTTTCCCAAAAGGGACGCTTTCCGTAGTTGGATCTTCACTTTAAGTCTACTAAACAATAATGTAAACATTAAAGGAGAAGGAAAGGCTAATAAAGAGTTAATCCCAAGCTGCAGGCATACCTTCAGTTCTCTCAATAGTGCCCTTAAGTCTCCCCATATTTCTCCCATTCAGATGATCAGAAGCCAAACAGGAAGAAAAAACGCTGAGCTGTGTAAAGAAAGTTCCCATAATGCCTTACTCCTGCACCAACACCCAAATCAAGTGAACATGCTCAGTTAGTAAGACTATGAGTCAGCTTCCTGCTGATTGGCTCAGATCCACATTCCTAAGGGGGAGTGAGTTCTCAGCATTCTTGAGGGAGGGGAGAGCAGGAAAGAGCAGAGAGCAGAGAGCTGCATGTCTCTGGCACATGAATTACAGACACAAGAAATCTTTTGACAGAGAAGTCAGTGCAGCGTTTCTGTGAGTGCTTATGGCTGTATTTACATAGACCTTTCTGATAAAGCTTACTTAGTTTTTAGCTTTCCTTCTCCTTTAAATAAACCCAATAGGATTGTTTGTACCAAGTACAGGTACTGTTTTATTATTACAGAGAAAAAGGAAATCATTTTTTGAAAATATGTATTATTGGATTAAAATAAAGATATGGAAGATGGCTTTCACATAATTCAGAGTTTTCTGGTTAGTGGGTTTCTGGATAAGGGATTCCATACTAGTATTTTCTGCTTTTAATTCTACTAAACATAGAGAAGAAACCGCAAATCTTATTACAATTTATATACTTAGTCATTTACAGAATGTCACATGACTTGTAAAATAATACTCTGGGTCTAAGCTGAAAACTTGAGTTCCCCTTTGAGATGAGTAATTTATCTTGTGTTAACCTCTCAAAACCAGATAATAATTCCCACAAGGTAAGGAGAATTATTCCCTAGCTCAGGACTGGCAACTGGAGGCCTGCAGGCCGAATGTGGCCCTACAAAGCATTTAAATGGCTCCTAGTCTGCAAAGACATGATTGTATGAAATTAAAATTTATAATTTATAATCTGGCCCTCAACGATACTGTATGAGACATAATGGGCCCATGACATGTAATAAGTTGGAAAGAACTGCCCTAGCCCATAGTGGGCCAGAACGTACCATTTACTGGTAACCTATTTGAATGCAAACCACTGGAAAATGTCCTACTACATTATAATGGGTGGGTGCTCTGATCTAAAAAAAAATGTAAAAATCCATACTGGCAGGAAATCACAGGGTGGCTCACAAATGCTATTCCTGGCTGGGGCGCGGGAGATGCCAGAAATTGGTACTAAAAAATTATTGGTACTAAACCTGAACGGTTCTCTGGACAAACAAATAAAACTGGTTATTATAAAAGCCATGTTCCAAGCCTGCAGACTACTTACCCTCACTGGAAAGGTTGCACACCCCTAAAGTCCAAGAATGGAGAAAAGCTATGGACGACATGGCCACACTAGAGAGAACCATTCTGGACAAAAAAAGCCAGATATTAACATATCTTCAAATCTGGTGCCACTGGACTGTCTTGGTCCAACTGCTCCTCTCCCTCCAGGAGACCCACCACCAGCAATAGATGCCCAATGTACAACTCCTGCCAATGCTACTCCCAGAGGGGCACATATGCACACTCTGCACCTTGGACACCACTACTATGGGAAATCACAGAACATAAATATGTCCTTTATACTAATATTATCTACTGTACAGTTGTACTCTTTTGTTTCCTTTTTATTTTCCTTGTTGTTTAATAAAACTCTTTTAAAAAAAAAATCCATGTTGGTGTTTCTACATGATTTGAGTCATACAGGCAAAAACCATAATAAAATCACACATCAGATAATCTGTATATATGGAACACTTCATGTGAGATCACTGCTGCCCCAGACCTGCAGGCCAAGGGATTAAGCACAGAGAGAGAGGACAGAGGCAGGTTTCATATGCGATACACAGGATTGGATGCAGGTGTTTCAAAATAAATTTAGAGATAAAGTCTGAAAAACAGTTTCAAAAGAAAGAAAACACTTTAATTAATTTGCATTCTTTCCTTTCAAAACATCCTGCTGGGAAGCAGTTCATTTGGCTCTAGTGATCGATGAGCTCCAGTCACTGCACCAAACTGTTCTTTAGCTATAATTGTGCATATTTCTGGGTCGATGGGTGTTTTTGTGTACATTTTTATAAAATAATTCTATCATCACTAGTTGATTCCCTATATGCATTTAGGTTCTGTAGCATTTAAGAACATTACATCTTAAAACTGAGAATGCATTCATATAGCTATGAACCAACTGCCATGATTGCTAATGTGTGATCCCACCGGGCATTTCTGATGGAACTGAAAGATATCAGGACTATAGAGCCAGTAGTCGTGTATTCTACAACAACAGAAAAAGCAAAACTTTTTCCTTAATGGATCCTCAAAGATACAATACACACAGAGACTGAATCAGGCTCCATGGTAGCCACATACATAACTGGGCCATGGGATTGCAAACTGGAAGATGTAGATCTACAATATCTAGAGCTCTCAAAGGCTAACTTTTTCTACAGTTCTGAAGACCAGGGACAGATGGGAGACTGTGCGGAGTTAACCTACCACTAGAGAAATGCTAATCTACATATTGTGGCAATAAGCCAACAATGGCCACGCCAGACTACAAGGCATGCAGTCACAGAAGAACATAAATAGTTCATGGAGGTGTTCAGCCTATTGCACTGACCCTTGAGGCAACATCTGTCATTTCTTGGTTTGTTTGCTTACAACACCTGCTGCCCCACGCCACCCCAAAGCTCGAATACTGTGCATATTATAGATGGCGCCTCACCAGTCTAGGCTACATGAAATATAACAATATATTATATTCTTATAGTTGCTATAAGCAGTATGGCTTGCTATATTTGTGATATAAACTTAAATTCTGATTTATTTTTCAGGATTTAGTTTCCCTTAATTCCAAAGTCTGTCATTCTTTTTCAAGTCTTACCTTTAACCTCTAACATTTTGTTAAATGAGAAATGGAATGTGTATCCTTAGCTCATGTAGAGTTAAAAAGTGCAACATTTAGCAACAGTTTCCTTCATCTATGGTTTCACATGAAAAAGTATATGGGAAATGGAAATTTACTGAACATGCTTAGTCATCTGATACTTTGGGCAGAAGAACGTGGCCATTGTTTAGTCTAAGTTCTTGGTTTTGCTTGTGATATCCTGTGTGCACAAAATATATTACAATTAGGGCTTTCCACTAATAAAGTGGAAAACAGATTAAAATAGCACAAAAATCATAAATGAAAGCTTACATTGTGCTCTACTCTGTTGTTCTCCACATCTTGGTGAGTTAAAAATAATCTGGTCACTTAAAAAACCCCAGAGTGTTATAGATTAAATCACATTCATAAAGTGTACAGCGTATTGAGAATGTTTTCATTGTTATTTGCCTTGTAAATCCCACAGACGACCAACCACAGGGTGGGATTATGCCGTTGGCTGGATAATGAAGCAACAAGGAAGAATACCTATGCCTTGGATTACAATGTTTTCCACTATGAAACTGTCTTCATTTCTTTAGAGCCCTAAAAAGATGTCAGTCTCTGTGGAACCAAATCCAGGTGATTTTTGGACACATGCATTAAAAGTTATGGCTACACCCAGTACTCTGTCCCTGCAGGGTGCTATAAATACAGGTGACTAACAACAATCTAGGAGAGTTGACAGGTACATCCTTTTTCTTTCTTTGTGTATTTAAGGAGGATAGAGATTACTATGCTAAAGAATCCAACCACTACTTCAGATCACCTACCACTCGTTAGTAGGCAGAAAATGCACTTATAGGGATAACTGTCCTGAAGGCTGAATGAACAGATATTGTACCATGTTGGCATGTAACTACTGATGGTCCAAACATCTGGATCTGATCTTAGTTTGGATATACTGTGATCAGATCAGACCATAATCTCTCCTAAGGTGACATAAAAGTCTAGGAAGGCAAAGACATTTGGCCATATAATACCAGTTTTAGAGACAAACAAACATGCCTATGATTAAGTGCCCATGTGCACGAAACGCGTTAGGCTTTCTGTTTTTAAAGGGAATGAATAAAGGTTGGTTTTAATTACCATGGTCGTTCGGAGTGCTGACTGAAGCCGAAATTTACTTTGGATTTCTAATTTGCTCCCCAGGCTACGGGTTCGGGGCTGGTAGCACCCGGACCACACATCGAATTTGGTGAGATTAATTTTGTTTACTTTCATTGGCAGTGTACATATCGGTGGTGGGCCCGGGGTTTGTACACCTGGGTCAAAGAACTTTTTAGGTACATTTTTAGTGCCCTTTGATTTGATGATTTTTTTGCGGACTTTGATGCTCCACCGTCACTAGCTATCAACGTGTTTATTTGTTTATTCTGTTTAGGTTTGTTCAAAACCTTAGTTTGCTGTGTATTTAGAGACAAACAAAACAAAACTTTGATACTAAATGTTACATTTTTGCTCTACAAGGTGACAGCCAGAAATCACATGCAAGACACAAAATGACTCACTTTCTGTGAGTAGGTGGAGATGCCTTTGGTGTGTGAAGGATATGTGTGGGTTATGGCACCTGATTTATATCCATTTCTTTATCTTATCTCATAGACCAGTAGACCAAGCAATGAGAATATCATTTGTAATCATATCAAAGATGATATCAAATAATCTGCACGTTTCCCCTCCCTGTGTCTTCTCACTTGTACTGAATACTGTTGAATTTGTGTGTTTCCTTTCAGTATTGTTGTTTTTTTCATATAGATGCTTTGATCTTAACAGGGGACTACCCCTTACATCTATCTGTTGGCAAGGAGAAGGGGTTGGGTTGCATTAGGAGGGGGCTTGGATAAATATAGACACAACTGAAGTGAACCAAAATTTGCAATTATTTTCAAACATTTGTCTTGATTATGAACAATGTGTCCTTAGCCTCTCTGTCTCTTTTATGGCAACATAATGTATATTCAGGACACAACATCTACCAGGAATAAAAAACCTACTAGCACACATGGTTCTCTAGTGCTGTCCCTATGGCCATAATGATGAACTGTGTCCTAACAATCTTTGGAACATGCTATTTCCCTGCTAACGGTCTTGATTTAACTGCAACTAAAAACTAAACAAAAGAGCTGGGAAGCATGGCTGGCTTCATGTGTTGTTAGTAAAAGGGTGACACATTTAATCCACCAAAAGGAATGGCATTTCTAGAGCTCGTGCAGGCATTTCCCCTTTGCCTATATGTGTGTGTGTGCTGAAATTACATTTAATTGCTATTTTGAATACTATGTAGGATACATCCAAGAGGACGGTGTCAGTTATTCATGATACTGATGGGGTGATTTCAGGCAAGTTGTAAAAGAAGAAAAAGAATGGTGAGGTGTAGGGCATAAATGCACTGGGATGTGATGCACAGAAGGAAGGAAGCTAAATGACTATAAACATGGCCTTAAGGGTAAAGCAGTCACTATCTGATATTGATCTTTGCACCAAGTGCATCTTTTCATAACAGGCTGGGATAAGGCAGAGTAGGAAGGAAAACAATTAAATTATGAAAAATTGTTTAGGTGGTTACAATTGAATAAAGCTCCACAGATGGATTTATGGAAACACTTCAAAGGCCTAGAAGAGCAGGTCTTTTCAGGGGGATGGGAAAGGGCAGCCCCTTCCACTTGCAGAGTTTTATAGGAAAACATACTGTAAACTTAACTGATCCTATAATACACTTTTATATAGGAACAGAAATTCACTGCAGCTTTGCAGAAATATGGTCAATGTATTGTCTTTTTTTGCCCACTGTACATTGTTTATGTATTTCATCTTTTACAGCTCTTTCATTTTCATTACACCCACCCTCTATTGTCGATGTTTTCTCTATTTTTTGCTTATTATGCTGTCTTTAAATCTTACACATTTCCCTTGCTGTACCTTCTCTAATGTCCCTGCCTGTTTCTAATTTCCACTGACTTTGATTATTACTGCAAAGCCCCACTGACCTGCTACACGTTCATTTATGACTGCAGCCACAAGTGCAATTGTTATGTGTATTCATGCCGCTTGCATTTCTAAATAGTTGCCCTAAGGACTAAGTGCCACTGCGTCAGCCAGTCTGCTCTGATGTATAGTGCACAACAGCATGGTTCATTCATTTTAAGCATTAATAAAAATGACAATTACATTTATTAAAGTGTTAAAAATAGATATGTAGTTGTAAATAGTATTGCTATTGAAAGCAGTTGTTGTTTTCCTGTTTATACTGGTATGGGGCCTGTTATCCAGAATTCTTGGGACCTGGGGTTTTCCGGATAAGGGGTCTATCTGTAATTTGGAGCTCTGTACCTTAAGTCTACTAAAAATCAAACATTAAATAAACCCAATAGGATTGTTTTGCCTCCAATAAGGATTAATTATATCTTAGTTGGGATCAAGTACAAGGTACTGTTTTATTATTACAGATAAAAACTAAATCATTTTTAAAAGAATTACCTGTTTAAAATGGAGTCTATGGGGGATGGGCTTCACATAATTCTGAGCTTTCTGGATGACAGGTTTCTGTATAACAGATTCTCTGCAGGTCTGGTTTTGACTTCTTTTTTTGAAAGCTATTACATTTACATAATTTACATTTTAACTATAAAAATATTTAACATTTTAATGAATGTACAGGTATGGGATCTGTTATCTGGAAACCCATTATCCAGAAAGCTCCATATTATGGGAAGGCCATCTCCCATAGAATCTTTTTTAATCAAACAATTACATTTTTTTTAAATAATTTCTTTTTTCTCTGTAGTAATAAAACAGTACCTTGTATGTCTTCCCAACTAATGTTTAAATTATTTTTTACTAGGCTTAAGGAATAGAGATCCAAATTACAGAAAAATCCAGGTCCTGAGTATTCTGGATAACAGGTCCTGAATATAGTCCTGTATATAGTTTATAAGTTGTTTAGAATGGCATTTCTCTTTTACTAGAGCAGTATTTGAGTGGTGCTCCCCTTTAATTGAAATGAAACCCCTGAAATCTTGGCTGTACCTAAATGACAAGAGATCAGGATATGATCAAGTGAATTGCGCAACTTTTCTACCTAAACAAGAGAGATGCTTTTGATTTTTTTTTTGTTGTCAGCAAATTACAAGTGAATCATAGCTTGTGTTTTCATAAGAAGATTAGTGATTTCATATGACTAAGTACACAACTTAAGGCAAGAAAAAACTATCTTACAATATGCCTGATAATATACCAGTTCAGCCAGTTCCTTTTTTTTATGCTTCGGTATAAATACGATAACAGGGAACTTCTGGGGATTGCAGAAGTGATTGGCTGAAGTCACAGCACAACTCCTGCCTGGAACTGCTCAGAGGGTTTGTGTGTTTCACAGTCTAGACTGCTGGTAGCGCATTTCTGTTTACTAATAGCACCTGGCTGGATGTTCCAAAACATGAAGGGTGTACAGACACATGCACTCTTTATAACTAAGCCCCCCTTACCTAATGTGTGCATTCACATAAGGCACCACTTGTGCATAAAGAACAGCTGCGGGGTTTCAAGAGTGGAAAAAAAAAATGACTGAAGATGTGGGGGCAGAAATGAATTTACTAAAGCAGGGTGCTGTATGCTTCGAAATACAACTAGAAGATATGGTTTGGGAAGTATGTGGTATGCAGCCAAGGGGAACTTAGAATGGGACGCTACAGACTGCAAGCTATTTTGGGCAGGTCCCTCTTTACCTCTCGTATCTGTTATTGGTTGTTTTGGGACGACAAGCACATAAGTTCCTTGGGTCGTGGGCATATTCAGGCCAAGCTTCTTCTGCATCCCTTCTCTAAATGTGGCCCACTTCCGCCTAAAGGAGCGGCTATTTATATATGTATACATGCCTTGCCCCGTTCCCTCCGTAACATCAGAGATGAGCTGGTTGGTTGCTGGTATATAAACAGTCACAGAGAAGCAGGTCAGGTTGGGCGCAGGTTGGGGAGGGCGGGTTAGGGTTGGTTGTAGGTTGACAAAAATTCACTATTACCATTGCTAAGCCCAAGGCAAGTTGGTCTGAAAATGTGGGATGCACTGCGAGTGTAAACAGCTGGGGTTTACTATAGAAACCAACGTAAGGGAGGAGCATCAGACTCTTATATGTTTTGGATACATTAGCAATTAATGACATTATATTTTGATCAGGTTCGGAGTGATTTTAGGTGACGGGGGGCTTGCCTGAATTCCAAGGCATCAGATTACTAATGTGTGTCTAGCAAAGGCCGATGTGATGATATTCTTAGGAACCAAGTTCAAAGTGATGCTGTTTCCAAGTAAACTTGTAGAAAAGCTCAATATATAGAGCAGCAGGTGGAAGCTGAAAAAGAGAACTATCTGAAAGCATCTCATGTACCTGCATAAAGCTGGCCAGCTGCCATACACATTAACCTTTGTGCATTTGGTGATCTTTAGCTGTCATGCTATGTGCTGGCCCAAACTATGCTAACATGAAAATCAGACCCCTATCCAAGTACTGTATCATGATGGAGGCTTATGCAGGCCCATCAGGAGAGGACAGCATCAATGCACCAATGCGGTTCTCACTGCCAATAGATATCTGCTGGGGAGGCGGTTGAAGAGAGCCCAAATGGCCATAAAAGCTGACAACTCGATCTAGAGGGATCTGTGTTTGGCAGCTTAATTCAGTGCTCATCTGAAAAATATGAGGTGTCATTTCTTAGGTTCTGAGCAAGGTGCAAAATACAGAGATGGATGCCATGTTTTTTAAACTTTGCGTCCTGCCCTTCACCTTAAAAATTTGCAGCTAGGCCCAAAGCAAGTACTTTTAAAATATGCACAGGGTCTCTGCAAATGAACCCTATGATCTTCCCAAAGCCAAGCCCCTGGGTCCAACTGCAAACTCTGTTATTTATGCCAACCATCACCATCCCCCTTACATGCTCCCCAATCTTGAATTTATAGTATCAATAGTTTACAATGGAGAAGGATCTGTCACTATATTATTTAGGTCTCATTATCATCATGAATGATTGGATGTCTATGTTGGCGGTTTAAGATGGGAAAAGGAAAAAAGGAAAAGGAAAGTCATTCTGGCATTTTACTGCCAATAGATTTGCCACATTAGTGCCACCTAGAACGCTATATTTATTCTGCAGAAAACATTATCATACCTGAGTAAAGAGCCCTAGAAACCTACCATTTTAAGTAGCTTCCTGCTTGCAGCTCTAGCCATTATAGCTCAGATTACACATTCCTAAGCAACGGGGGGAGTGAGTTTTATGAATTCGTATGGGAGGGGGGAGCAGGAGAGGGGGCAGAGGAGAGAGCTGCGCAGACTCTAGTCCCCTGAATTAAGGATTTTTCTGAGAAAGGAAGTCAGATACCCATGAACATGTTTACAAAAAAGGAGACAAGAAATCCTGTGTTTCTTTTGATACGAGGACTCAGTGCAGCATTTCTATGAGTGCTTATGGCTGTATTTACATAGACCTTTCTGATAAAGCTTACTAGGTAGTTTTTACCTTTCCTTCTCCTTTAAACAATTTTTCCAATTTTTCAAAATGACACCACTACACAGTAAGATGCGTTACGTTTAATAAGGATGGAATTCAGCCTCACCCATGGCCAGCACAATATGATTTGAATCAGAATGAACCATTTTGGTCAGCTTTGGAAACAGCTTTGGGAAAGATGATTTCTTATAAAGATAATCGGAGATCTATATCAAAAACCATATTGCAGTAACGGTGTTTTATCTTTTTGTCCTCCATCTCTCGTTATATCCCAACATTTGTGACATCTGTAAGATTCTAACATTATTTACATTACCTTGTAACCATATATTGGCTATATATAAGGACATTATTTGCACAAAGTCCAACATATTAATTTATCTCCAGCAGGAATTTCTACTACTTGTTTGAGTGACTGTCAGTTGTTCCACTTGACGATGTAGGACAAAGAGGGAGGCGCCCCTAAACACACTGCTTCCAGCTGTATCATGCACCCCTGGTTTGTTATCTTCCTTTTTTTAAAACCAGGATGTTTGTCTGATAGCAGCATTCTCATAATTCTTTTAAAGGAACAGTAACACCAAAAAAATGAAAGAGCTTTCAAGTAATAAAAATATAATGCACTGTTGCCCTGCACTGGTAAAACTGGTGTGTTTGCTACAGTAACACTACTATAATTGATATAATAAGCTGCTGTGTAGCCACGGGGGCAGCCATTCAAGCTGGAAAAAAGGAGAAAAGGCACAGGTTATATAGCAGATAACAGACAAGTTCTGTAGAATACAATAGTGTTTTATCTGTTATCTGCTATGTGCCTGTGCCTTTTCTCCTTTGAATGGCTGCCCCCATGGCTACATAGCAGCTTATTTATATAAATTATAGTAGACTTTCTGAAGTAAACACACAACTTTTACCAGTGCAGGGCAGCAGCACATTATAATTTAGTTACTTTTATACACTTTCATTTTTTGGTGTTACTGTTCCTTTAAGGAGAAGGAAGAAACACTCTGTGCAAACACTGAACAAAAACATATATTATTGTCTTCTTTGAGTTTTAATGCAGTTTTTTTCCATAACAAAAACGCATGTGTGGACAAGCCCTGAGAACTCTGCAGCTGTATCAGTGACACACACCGTTTCTCAAAATACTCTGTAATTTAGAGTGACAGTTGCACAATTATGCAACATTAAATAAGATAATAATCACACGAGCCCCTGAAAATGATATCTTTACAGTGAGGGAGTTCTGACATTAATACTCGCTCTTTATTACAGGGGACAGACATGCAGTCCCACCCTTCTTCAATAATTGCAGGAAATGGAGCCCTTAAAGTATGTTTAAATGACTTCTAATATTCTATGTGTGACAAGGCCAGGGTGTCAGCTTTCAGCCCCAGGGGCAATTCAAGCTGTTATTAAAATACTTCATAATAAGCTGTACCCTCAGCATACACATCTGATAAACACCACACTGATATCCTTACCTTCATGCATCAGATATCAGCATCCAGCCTCTGCCCCGAGCCCCCCAATCCATACAGCATGCACACATAATGATCTTTCACCCCACCAATCAGGGACTACATGGAATTACTCAAACTATGTATAATTACAAGCATGTCCCATCATTAGAAATGATAATCCCTTATATTTCAGCAATAAGCACCTTACAGCCATGCACATTTATTTCCCAGGTATTACACAATTAACAATATAACAGGCACAGTTTTAGTTCATACTAATTTACACCCCATATTGTAAAACCTACAAGGGAGTTCCACAGCAATATGCAAGGCAAATTATTATTTTACATAAATAATAACATTGGTTATTATTTTACATTGTATTTCTTCATCCCTAAACACTATTTTCATTAACTGTAATATAGTCACCATAACTACTCTCCTTTCATCCCTTGCAGCTGTAGCAGTACATATCCCCACTGCAAGTGATCACCCCAAAGGTGGCCTTACCCGCAGCAATATTGATGTGTCAAACTACATGTGCATGTATGGCAAATAAAATCACAGTCAGTCAAATGGCCCATGATGGGGGTACCAGCAGATCACACCTTTCTTCTCCTTTTATTGAAATTGCCAGAATCAATGCTATTGGGCCTTTTGTGTGTATGTCCAAATAAGTCAATGTAGCCAATAGGCAGATTAGAAAGGTAGCCCGAGCACAGGCCATGTAAGTCTTTCTTGGCTGGACTTTTTTTCAGTCCAGAATACAATTCCATTCCAGTTTATTTTATTTCTCTTGTTACCTTACACTAACAACCAAAATAGGATAAACTGGATATTTTGATAACAGCCCATATTACACCATTAATACTGAATATTCAGCATCCGCAGCCAGGGGCGGGCCAAGTTGACGGGCGCCCTAGGCAACCCGGTCGACCAACTCCGCCCACCTTCCCGAACGGCGCATGCGCGCCAAAGCACAGGAGGCGGTTCAGGGGGGGGGCGGTGCAGGGGGGGGCGGGGCGATTAGATCGGTCATTGCCTCGGCCGCTAATGACAAGCGGCAGAGGCAATGACAAAGTAGCACTAGGGGTAGGCAGGAGAGGCTCCTGCCTGGCGCCCCTCAATCGTTGCGCCCTAGGCAGCTGCCTCTTCTGCCTACCCCTAGTTCCGGCCCTGTCTGCAGCATCTGGAAGTTTCTACAAACTATTATTTTATTAGACTCAGGCCAATTGAACATGAATAGGCAACCCAAAAACTTACACCTGCTGTTGACCTAAAGTCCCTGTCATCCCTCATCCCCTAATAGCCTTAGGAAACAAAGGGTTGCTAACAGATATAGTCCAGCTACATAGAGGGATATCACATTGTAATATCACATTGTAGTAAAGTAACCCTACTACTGATATAGTAAAGTAAACAACTGCAAAACAGTATATATATATATAAACTAAGAAAACAACAAACGCAAGTGAGTAAAAGGCTTGTGCAACCCAGGCCTTAGTCATGCTTATGTTTCATAGACCTAGAAGTGAAATGAGTAATGATAAGCGAATCCCAAGAAGACAGTAATTACATACAACTCCTTCCAGATATCTGCAATTGCACATTAACTGTAAAAGAGACATTTAACCCCTTCTCACAGGACAGGCTGTTGCTTGTTATGCCAGGGGCAATGGTCTGTCGTAATCAAAGCAGGCGTTGTAACTTTAAATGGAATAAGTTCAAGAAAATCGACTTATCTTTACTTCCTTCTGAGTAAACAAAAGATTAGTTCGCGTGGCACGTATACGCATCAAGCAGAGGCCCAGGAATAAATGAGGACAGCACAAGCTGCCATAAATCTGACACTGAAAAAATACCCTTTGGCATTTAATCACATTTTCAGGCACGACAATGATACAGCATTAACAGATTCATTTCTTGGCAGCGAGACACCAGCATAAACAAAAGGCAGCGCTTAAAGGGCGCAGCCTGTTGGGAATTAGAATCTCCATCCATTCTAGCTAAATGGACAGGATGTGTTGAAAAGTGTAACAAAGAAGTGCACATCAGCTCTAAATCATAGAGTGAGCTAGAAAACATGCAGTATCTATTATAAATATGTAATTTTATCTGATGTGCTCAGATCTCTTTCCTGAGGAATAGAAAAGAATCAGATGGGTGACTTAATTTCCGCAAACACACAAAGATGGCTTAGAGGTACCCTTTAATTTTCATACAGGCCTGTAGAACATACCCCTAACCCATTCCTCCTACATGGTCAACATATCTGAGTCAGAGCCCATGAAACTGCCATGATACAGCAGATGTACCCAAGACTGTACAGATAGTTGCAACAGAACCAGGGCAAAGCTTGACCCAAATTAGCCAAGCCTATTTTTGCTGTCATTATTCTAACCAAATGAGAACTTACTGCTTTTGTTGTTATAGGTTGTAGACTGGTATAAACTTTTCCCAAATTATGCTCTTGGTATATATCGGAGGGGCAATGATCTCTAAAAGTATATTGTCTAGAAGTATAGCATCACATTACAAAAAAGTATAGCAGTATAGCAGCACAATACAACATCTCTCCAATTATCGAGCAGCGTTGATTGATAATAAATGCATGTAAACACTATACACTATATATAATATGGTTTCGTTTGAACTCCATATATTTTCCAGTTCAGTTTCTTTTTAAATTTATTATCCTTAATTTACATAGAGATGACATGTTGCAGCGCTTTATATTGACAAGTCACCATACACATCAATGCCTGCCCCAGTGGAGATCACATTCAATGTTCACTACCACATTCACATACACACAAACACACATACCGTACAGATACACACACATACACACACACACACATACAGATACACACACATACCGTACAGATACACACACACACATACCGTAGAGATACACACATACACATACAGATACACACACAAATTCACACACACACATCAGTTTTTAAAGTGCTGAAAGAAATCAGTCAACTTTGCCCAGTCAGTTGTGGTATAACATATATACATTTATTGTGAAAACTGCTCAGCGATGATCATTCATTTTGGTCAGATACTGACCAGTGTAAATGAATTATCTGAGTGGGTTACCGCAATCAGCAATGCATGTTGTTTTTATGAAGCTATGACCAAGTGCAGGCATCTTTTTTCTGACTCCACAACAACAGCTCTTTATGTGGTTTTGGTAGAGACATCATTTTTTTCTGGTAGAGAAAACATTGGCAATAGGGTAAAGGGGCTACAAGTTACTCCAATGTCGTAGACCTCGTATTGTCTTAAAGGGGACACAAAGCTTCCCTAAAACTGACTCTTGTGCCTCTAGTCTCTCCAAAGCACAAATCCCAAACTTAATTACAGATACAAGTGGATTCTCCAAAAAGAATCATCCCTATCTGCCCTACGTCATCCATTTCATTGTTATCTTAATGACATTATTGTGTAATTATTGTTTGCCAATATTAAAGAGAAACTACCACAAAAATGAAACTTTAATATAGGCTTCATAATACTGAAATAAGGTTTTTTCCAACTGTAATCAATTCAAAATTGTTACCTGTTTTTTAAAGTGAGTTAATCTTCACTGTTTCCCTCTCAGCATCAGTCTCTCTTTATGCAGGAGTCGGAGGTCTGATTTTGATTGACAGTTAGAAAGATGTAGGAGAGAATGAAGAGAGGCAGATGCTGAGAGGGGGAGAGTGAAGTGTAAATTGGATATTGCAGAAATTGTACTGAGTTTTAAATTGATTATATTTGTAAAGTTTCTCATTAGGGATGCACTGAGTCACCTAATTTGGGATTTAGCTGAACCCTGAATCCTTTGTGAAAGATTCGTCCGAATACCAAACTGAATCAGAAAGTGACGCAAGTGGGGGACAAGCCCCTTGTGTTTATTGGGTCAAACACACATGGCAAAAATACAAGTGGCTTTTCCCCCTGCTTGCATCCCCTTGTGCGCCGGTACCTACTTCTTTCTACTGCGTTGGGGGAGTGTCGTCTCCCCAGGGACCGTGCACCAAGTGGAACCGCTACTAAGAGGACCGGGAGTGCACGTATACATTTCCTATTCGAAGGGCGAAAGAGAACCACGTATTGCACAATTTGTTTGTTAAAAGTTACTGTACACTTTTTCACCCTTGCCTTTAACCCCCTAGATCTGGTTCTATAGAAATGTACCTAGATATGTCTCAGGGATAAAAATGCAAATATCATAACGATAGCATTTGACATCTGTAACCCCCCTCCCTCTACTCCTTCTTATGTTCTGTATGCTTCTTCATTATTTGCTAAAAATAATGAATTTATTAAAAAAAAAAAAAAAAAAAAAATATATATATATATATATATCTACATAATGCTAGAGTATGTTATGAAGAGGATTGCATGGTAGCCTACATGGCACTCAGTGTTGGACTGGCCCACCAGGATGCCAGGAGAACTTCTGGTGGTCCCAGGTGCCAGTGGGCCCACTTGATTTTAACTATTTAGCCTATTTTATGGTCACTCCCTCCCAGTATGGAAACTTGATAGATAGAAGTATAGAGTATAGTATGTAGAGAAAAGAGACTAGGATAATGAAGAGTTTGAGGGAGGAGAGTAGGAATTAAAGTTCTGACAGTGGGCCAATGGTGCAGGGTTTTCGGCAGGACCGTGCCATCTCAGTCCAACACTGATAGCAATTGTATGGCTGATTGTCATTGGAAAACCCATCTGCACCTGTTACTAAGGTTGGGATATGCACTTTGGAGAGATGGAGGGCTCAGAAGGGTTAGTTTAGTGGAAGGTTTATGGCCACTTTAGCTTAGTTCAGTTTTAGACAAATAACACAACTGCACTGATCTTTGGCTGCTAAACAAAATTCTAAAAGCCATTTATCTAACCAAGCTAAATTTTGAACATGATTAATAATCCAACTATTAAGTCTAAACACCATCTCCTGTAATTAATTACTTTCTTGGCCTGAATTGGATCTGTCCCTTTGGGATGCTTTTATTGCTGGAAGGAGTTTGACTTACAACAAACCCTTTTTATGCTGTTTCAGACTATTTTGGCTCTTTTCTGTTCTTGCTTTGTATTTTAGGTTTTAGTATAGTTTTTTTGTGTCAGATGTAATGAGCGATGCCAACATTTACATAGAGGCAGAACTTAATGACCTGTATCATCTGTAATTAAATGTTCATTCAAAATCTTCTAAGCAGAGCTAATTAAAATTAATGTGATTTCTACAAAAGCTTAGATTCTGTTGTATCCTGTTAACATTAATTGTAACATGTGGAAATGTACAGTCACTGAATGCACTGGTTTGCTTTTGTGATGTAAAGTATTAACCAGGGGCCTAGGGTGGCAAAGATATGGGGCCCGCTGGCTGCATACGCACTGGGAGATCTCTGACAGCTGTTTAAAGCTCTTGCCCACTCAGCTCCAGTGCAGCCAATCAGAACAGGAGGTGGGACAAGGGTGTAGAGGGGGCCCAACGCAGGGGGAGGGAGCATGCATGGGGGGGCAGGAGGAATACGTACGAGGCAGGGTGCAAGCGGCCTATGGGCACACCATAGGTAAATCCAGCCCTGGTAATAACTTTAGTTGTACTTAAATAAAGGGGTTGATCATCTTTAATTAATTTTTATTATTATATAGAGAATGTTATAATGATTTAATTTGCAATTGATCTTCACTTTTTATTATTTGTGGTTTTTGAATTATTTAGCTTTTTGTACAGCAGCTCTCCAGTTTGGGATTTCATCAGCTATCTAGTTGCTAGGGTCCACACACAAGGGTTAACAGAGTATGGTGGCTAATACTACAACCTGCAGGTATTAACAGTTTACCAAATCGCTCCAGAAATCAATGCCAAAGAACAACTGCTGCACAATGAGCTTTAAATTTTCCATTACACAGTGATTACAGCCTAATTGTATTCCAAATAACTGCTCGATTAGCAATGGTCTGTAACAGCCAAAGTGTCAAAACAAAGAAACACAAGGCATAAAGCATGAAGTTTAGGATGAATGTGATTTTAGAAGGATTATTCATCCTAATTACTTAGTAATCTTCATTTTAGTGACACTTTTACTATTAGACTTACTTATTAGAATGACTATATATCTGATATATTACAGAGCACTTTACAGAGACTATTCTGTCATTTAAACCAATTCCTGCCATAGTGGAACTTAAAATGTAATTACCCAACCACACACGGGTACATTTAAAGTAATAGTTCCCCTTTAAGTTAAGATTTAGTATGTTGTAGAAAGGGCTATTCCATGGCTATAATGAAAATGGCATGAGAAATATTCAGTATCACATTTTTTATTAAGAAGTCTATTATGGTGTGAGCAATATAATAATATTTGTATTTCTCACAGTTTATATAATTAATCATATTGGTTTTTCAATTCAGTAAATATCATTTGCATAATAACATTTCATTAACATGGCTGCGTGAGCTGTTCAATTTGCAGCTAATTTGGAGAATGTCCCCTTGGCAGCTCTGTGCTGGTTCTAAAGCCAAGGGATTAACCGTAAATAAAATAAAATAAATAAATAAAGAAGCAACCAATTATTAACCTATCCGTAGCTGCAGAGCAACAGAGGAGTTAAGTAACTGACAGTTATGTGTGTGTTTGCCCTTTAAACTGAATATAAAGTAATAAAGCAATCAATCCTTCGCTGCAACGAGTTTTATTATAACAAAGGCACATGCCTAAGGTTTATGGCATTCAGGATGTTTCATATTTTGCCTTGGCAGCTTTTCAGGGAAAAACTCTATTGGCAATCACTGGGACTGTGGCACATTAATTGCTAAAGTGTGCCATACTTATTGCTGCTATTACTGACCTTATTATCTCAAAGTCATTGACATAACTATAGAGGAAACAGACCCCACAATCACGGGGGGACAAGGGGGCCCAGAGGGCGGGGTCTGCTTCCTCTGTGGCTGTAATTAATCCCACCTTCAAAAAAAAAGCCAGCAGAGGTGGCAATCCTGGTTAACACACTATGAAATCATAGACTATTTTTTCTTGCACTGCCCTGTATTTTCATGACTATGAGAGGTACAAGCAGTAGTGATGTGTGGGTTGACCCACACCCCAGGGCTTTACCCTTAGGTCAGACTGGTTAGGGTTGAATTTGGGAGACCACAGTGGGTTGGAGTTGGGTGGGGGTCAGACTGGGGAAGCTCTTCCTCTGCTCCCAAAGTTTCCCTGTTGTGGAACATAAGGCACGTGCAGAAGAATTGTAAAGAGTGGAAAGACGCGAGTACAGTTTGGATGCGGGTTCTACAATGGAAATATTTTGCGGGTTAGGTCAGGTACAGGTTAAGGTTTTGCAGGTTAGGGTCAGTTGCAGGTTTTGCTTTTCCTGAGCCGTTCAAGCAGTAATAAAGTTAAAGGTGTTGTCCACCTTTGAGATAACTTTTAGTATGCTGTATAGAGTGATCTGAGAAAAATTGCAGTTGGTCTTTATTTTTTATTATGTGTTTTCTTTATTTATTTAACTTTTTGTTCAGCAGCTCTCCAGTTTGGAATTTCAGCAGCTATCTGGTTGCTAGGGTCCAAATAACCATAGCAACCAGGCAGTGGTATGAATGAAAGACATATATAAATAGGAGAGGGCCCGATTAAAAGTAACAGTAAAAATAAAATGATAGCCTCACAGAGCAATAGTTTTTTGGCTGCTTGGTCAGTGAAGCCATTTGGCTGGGAAGAGTCAGAATAAGGCGGCAAATAATTAAAAAAAAATTAAAATTAAAAATGAAGGTCAATTGAAAAGTTGTTAAGAATTCACTATTTTATATCATAAAAGTGTTAACTGAAAGGTGAACTACCCCTTTAAAGATAAATTGAAACATGATTTCCCGCAAAAAAAAACACACAAATAAGCTAATTCTGCAGTAACATGGCAAAGGTTTGAATTTGTTAATTATCTTGGCAAATTCTTTGATTTTTCAGTCAACAAAATTGGGTAGATTGGCATGCAAAGACTCCACAAGGGCTACACAAAAACACAAGTAAAAAAAATCTGCCCAAGGGGCACGTAGTCATAGGCTAGTTCTGATCTTAGGGCCCTCTCTCTTTGGAAAATCCTTGATTTATTTGCACTTCAAGAATCATAAGTCAAACTGCTGGCTATACACAGGATATCTAAGCTGCCGATTCACAATAATAATTTATTTAATAGTCTGAATAAAACAGATGGATTTATGTTTAAACTACGCCGTCTTTCACTTCAGAATAGATATTACCAAGTCTGCCATTTCAGTGAATTCTCACACAATGTATTTATTACACAAAACCACGCACCATAGTTTTGTTACTGTGACTTTCCTATAATTTTGTCTATCTTTGTTGACCTGCTTTTGTTTCCTTTACATATATTTTCTAATGAGATCCCAGAAATATCAGGTTGTGGATTTGGCCATTTCCCCAGATTTTCAGCATGATTTGGTTCGGCTAACTGAATTTGAACTTTGATTTTCAAGTGGTTTTTACAGAATGCTTGTGGTGTAAAAGTTATTGCTCACAGCAGCTGAATACAGGACTTGTTCATCCTTCTGGCCAATTCTGGTTTCATAATATGCTAGTTAAGCTTTAGATCTATTTCAGAATTTACACTGGCCACACAAACACACTTGAGGAGAGGAATAGCTGACCAAATGACCAGATACAAATATTGGATTGGGTCCAGCATTATTTTATCCTGATCAGCTTTTGTGCACTCACACCAAAGTTCCATTAGATAAAATGACCACTTGAAACCCCCTCTGATCATCTTACAATTTGGAAGGATATGTCCCCAGCAATGTCAGGTTACATTCCCTGAGGCACTAGGCCTTGTCTATTGCTTGTTTTATGTAAGGGGATTATAACAGGAAATGAGGACTATGGAAAGTTGTGACTAGACAGTATGGGACTCTTAGAGAAGACTAAAATTGAAGCTTAGACAATAACTGCCATATGCAATAATACATACAATTTGCCCAATGCAACACATAAGATGTTTGCTACCAACTAATTGGATTTTATGGGTGATAAGAACTGTGGCAAATCTAGGGGAGAAAAGCAAAAAATAATATTTATATATAATATTTTAAATACCCAAAATGTGCTGAAAAAGTCACCCTCGGCTTATACTCGAGCCAGGCGACATGGTCAGTCAGTCTCCTCCATCTAAGCTAGGGCCCAGCTAGTACCTGTGTCGGCGTTCTGCTCTGCCCCAGTGCATCACCGGATCGTCACGCAACATCACTGCATTACATGCCGGTATGCTCCGACGCGCTGGGGCAGAGCAGAACGCTGACTCTGAATCCCAAGTCCGCACCCCTACAGGAAGGTGAAGTGCTACCTACCGGTAATTTGCTTAAGATCACCCAAGTCTCATTACTCATTGGTTGCAATAGTTTAGTGCACTTTTTGCACCTATGGTAGAAAATAATTCCCACCAGGTTTTCCCTAAGCCTTATGGTAGGACAGGTACCAAAGTAGAGGTGAGCAACACCTCCTATAAGGCCATTAGATTTATTTGCAGAAATTTTTGTTGGTAGAGAAGCTGAACAGCTCAACAGAAAAGATGAAAAGCTTCCAATCAGTTCCAATCAACTTTTTGATTTTTTTCCAACAAAAAATAAAATGGGCAAAACAAGATATATCTGCTAAACACATTTTCTTTCTCCCTTACTACAAATATGGAAATATATTTCCTTAAGCATAATGGGACCCCTGGGATTCATCTACAGCATCAAGTCTGCAAACCAGTTTAGCAGTAGACTTGTGGTAGGACACATAATTGTACAAGACAGGACAAATAAAAAGCTGAGTGTTGCCAAATACATAAACCAATAGTTACCACACATGTATTAATATAAATAAATATGTTCAAATTTGGGTCTGCATTGTGATAAATCTCTACAATAATAGGACATCCATATTAAACAGGCCTTCATATATACAGCCATACACTCTGTAGTGTTCCTCAGCTATTTAAGGTTTCCAGCACATTCTGAAGGATGCAAGTTCCTCTCAGCTAAATTACTAATCCTCCGCTACAAATCACAGAGCATGTGACTTACCGGAGAGCACAGTAATTCTTTTTAAGAAACACATTTCCCATAACATTGCACAAACGTAGCATAAGACATAACACTACTTCTTGTGAAAGGGCAAAAATGTATTATGTACATTTTTTAAAGAAGTTACTGTCTGCAAATCAGAGATACTGAAAATAAAAATAGGGTTCTAGGAGATATGTAAGGATCTCCCCCAGGTTTTTAACACTGGCAGGTCATCAGTCCTTCAATCGCAGATATGAACAACATGAGCATGATTAACAGCAATGTGTCCAGCCTCAATGGCCCAAAATTAAAATTCATTTACTATTAAGTATTTAATACATTTTGCAGGAAGGTCAATAGCTGACATTAGCTTGCCAAATTGGTACCGTTAAAGGGGACATTTACCTGCCACAGCGGTGTTGATCTACCCAGATGCTGAAAACCATCACAAATTCTCCAACATCTTATCAAGAGAAAAATTATGAAGTAGCTGTAATCCAGCAACCATAGAGATGGACTCAATGCATGGTTAAACTGACTGAATCCTCCAAAGCCAGCACCCCAACTGATTCAAGATTATCCTCCAGTAAAAAGCCTGCCTGCTCTATTTACACTTAATTCTCATTTCTTGATCCGCGCTAAAGCCATTAAACAAATGTTTTCTGACTCAGAACACTGAAACAGCAATATATCTGCCCTTGTGAAGTTTAATTACAGTGTTATAGTGGCAAATAAAAACTGCATGGTAATCTATGTCAGGCAACCGAGAAATGATTGACTGGTAGCACTGGTATGGACTCTCAGTGGAGAACTCTCTTGCATCTATAGATACGATTGGGATGCCCATCTTTGAAAAATTGTGAGGGGTTGACAAAAGGGTCAGTTTGGGGCTTCTTGACATTGTATGTTAACATTGTATCTGATTACCCACTGAACTGAACTTCATTTCTAAATCAATAATAACTTTATTCATGTGGTATTTTGACCTTCAACAGAATTTTAATAACCACTCAACTTTATCCTGATAAAAGTTTTTTTTTACAGCTACATGCTTACCTGGTTCCCTATAAAGGCAAGAACACAGCTGCCTATATTTGTTTTGCATGCATGAGCAGAGGGTCTCCTCACTCACTCACCTTAGGGCGAAGACACACGGGGCGATTAGTCGGCGTGACTTTTTAATCTACAAAGCGAAATCTTGCGAATGTTTAGTTGCAGCGACTTCTATACTATGCCAGAAAAGTCGCAGCGACTTTTAAGTAAGTTTGCCGCGGCGACTAATCATCCCGTGTGTCCTCTCCTTTACACAACTTGTTATCTACAAAAATCCCCAGATCCTTCTCAATTAAGGATCCCCCCAACACACTACCATTTAGTGTATAATTTGCATTTATATTATTTCTATTTGTAGCGATTTCTCAAATATTTGCAATATACAATTCCAGTACCAGGCTAACACCAGGCTTTTGGCTCAGCTGGGAATCAGCAAACCTAGGGCAGATCCAGAAAATGCATGGACAGTTATGGTCGCTGACACCTTTGGCCTTCAAAGATTGCTGCAGAGCTGGAGCCTGCCTAACAGTCTAAAACTACCAATTGGAAAATGTTATAAATAAAACATTGATATGAACAGCAAAAGTGCTGAGAGAAGTCCTCTGAGTATGTTTACATCAAATGTTTTTTTTTTTACTTTTGACTTGAAGTCACACAAACTTGAACCTGTAGGCATGCACAGAGATACTGGAATGTTCATGTATTTTTTTGCTAGAGCTCAAAACAGACTAAATATGAAATATTTAGACAAAGCTGTTATTATTATTGCAGTGTATTTGACAGGAAAACGCTAAGAATATTCTCCCACCCCAGCAACAGCTTCAACTTTTCGCTGAAAGCAAAACAATGCAGAGTACATACAGTATCTGCCTGTGTATTTCTAATGGCCAATAAAGAGTAAGACAGGTGGTGCTTTTTGGAGATTTAGCTCTATGTAGGCAGCTGCAATTGTTTGCACTTTGCTAAGAAGGACAAATGTAAAAAGAAAATTCTCTCCAACTTGGTATCAGGCAGTTTTGGGACTTTAGTACCTAAACAGAGCAAAACTGAGAGAGTTAAACCTAAAGACGCTACCTAGAAAAATATGAATTAAAGGGAAAATATGCCAAATTATAAATGATGGTTATATTTATGGTTTATGATGGTTTATATTTATGTTGAGTTTGTCCGGTTGTATTCATACGGCACATAATTTTAGAAAAGAGTAGGTACAAGTTAGCTCCTGTTTTTTGCAACTTGCACCCTGCACTTGGTAACTGGCCCCTATAAAGACCCTAAAGACAGCAACCCAAAAATGAGTTTGAGTATTCCAAAGATTAAAATAAAATGAAATGTTTTAGGCAACATTAAAAATGAAATTCATTTTAAACACAGTGATCCTATGAAGAGTTAAAAGTACTTTTGCTTTCTGCCATCCTTAACCTTAGAAGACCCCTGTCCATAGAGCAGCTGAATTGCTTTATATCTGACATGCTGTGTCCTTTCTGAGCTGGACAAAGGCGCTAGTTTCCCGCTCTAGAAATCATGTTCTGGATGGCCAAGTCCTGGAAACAGATATCCTTTGGAATGGCTTGAAAAGAACAAGTCATCTCTGACCAGAATAGGAATTATTGATAGTTTTAGAACTTTTAATAAAAATTGTGAATAAGATTTAACATTTCAATAATAAATAAATAATAAAAGCAGATTTTCACCATTTTTCTAATTATGGGATTCAAACGAATTTGGGGAATTAATTAGGGATTGAACTTGATGGACTACTGTCTTTTTCCAACACAAATTACCTATGAAACTATTTAACGATGTATCAATCAGCTTTTGGACTAAAAATTGTTTTGCCAACCAGTAATGTACCTCGTAACACTATATTCCACAAAAGAAAATTACAGGTAACCTAATTTAAACAACAAGTGTTAATTTTTAGGCCACAACCAATAGCTTAAACGGGTGGTTCACCTTCAGGTTAAATTTTAGTATGTCATAGAATAGCCTATTCTTAGCAAGTTTTAATTGGTCTTCCTTTTTTATTTTCTAAAGTTTTTGAACTATTTGCCTTCCTCTTCTGATTCTTTACAGTTTTCAAATGGGGGTCACTGAGCCAAATTAGCCCCAGTAGCCACGGAAAATATTCCTCTGTGGCTACAATTTATTGTTATTATTATGTTGCATTATTTTTCTATCTAGGCCCTTCTCTTGTCATATATTCCCCTCTCTTTCAAACCACTGCATGGTTTCTTAGTTAAATTGGACCCTAGCAACCAGATAGCTGCTGAAATTCTAAACTGGAGCAAAAAGTGAAACAATTAAAAAAACACAAATAAAAAATGGGATTCTATGGGAGATGACCTTCCTGTAATTTGGAGCTTCCTGCAGACTGGATAACAGATCCCAATCCTGTAGAAATATATGAATTGTTCAAAACAACAGGTACATGAACTGTACTGTGACTATATTTTCAGAAACATGGAGCATGCTGTATTCTTGAGATTAGAAAGTAATTGCTGCTTTATATCAGAGCTGTGCAACAGATACATACAAGATCCATTCCAGATACATTTAAAGCTGACTGAAAGCAACAGGGCAGGAATTCAGCAGGCGGATGTCCAGTTAGCGTTATTTAAAAGGCAGCTATAAATGTCAGCACCAAGGGAACATGTCTAGGCGTGCCCTGGTGAGCGGGTAGTAAAGTTGTGCCCAGCTGCTCACTAAATCCAGATCACAAACACATTGCCAGGCTTGATTTTCTAACCTCTCCAGAAGCCCTGCGTGCAGTTATTCACCACGAACTCTACTTAACATTTGTGCCAAGAAGGATGGAGAGAGAAGTTGTCAATGTCAGCTGCAAGAAAACCACAATCGTTCCACTTCAAACAAGCAAAATAAACTGTCTTCAAGAAAAAAAAAAAGAAAAATGGATTTATTTTCTAAGCAACCCGCTCACCTATTTTATTTTATTTTTTTGTAGCTTTTAACCTATAATTTAGAACTGTGTAAGTGTAGGAGGCAGACATACAGAAGCAGAAACCACTAAATCTGCATGAAATATAAACAGAGAGTGAAAAAAACAGCACAGTGACCAGTGGAAGGAAGAAAGGGAAACAGTGTTTTCACACCCCAGCTGCAATTCTCAGTGTCTCTCCATAAGGTGTCCTTAGACTGTGGCGGTAATACATTTGTGATCATGCAGTGTGGGATCTATTAGCATTTGCAATAGATTCTTCACACGTTTTCAAAAACATCTGCTTAGATACATAGAGCTGTAAATACTTGCACCCATTGCAAAATAGGCTACATTTATGAAAAGTTACTTGAACAACCTTATAGACAATCTGCCAATCTGTGTAGGGACCAAAAGAATAATATCTCCTAATCAAGGTGCTTTTGGAGTTTAGTGGCTCTCTATTAGGCATGGTGGAAGATCTGGACATCCAACAATGTCTTACAGTGGCCATACACATTCAGATTTTAGTCTTCTTCTGGCGAACGTTCAGATATCAATTGTGCGTTTAAATGCAACGATTTAAAACTAATAATCAGACTGACATTGTAAGATAAAGCCCTTAAAATACAAATCAGAGGATGTTCTGAACATGAAATAGTCAGCAGACACCAATTGTACGAAAGTGACTTCCTGGAAATGCATTGTAGGTCACCCAAGGATATCGTTAGCTACACAATACATGCGCAGGTTTTATCGTTATCCGACCAAAATTTTCTAACCTGTCCGATCAATGAAACGGCCAATCGCCATGGTACTAGAATGATCTCAACAGACCAAAAATCGTACAAAACGTAGTTTTATTATATCGATGTGCATATGGTCAGCTTTAAGTCTGTATATACTCCATGTATATACTCCATGTATATACTCCATGAACCCTTGTGCTACTGGTCTTCTATCCAAAAGTTAATAGAATGGATACTTAAAATGTAGCCCATGATGTTACTGCATTGGACATTTGGTGGGAAAGTTACTCTCACCGTGTATAGAAAGTATAAGTAGTCTTTCTCAATAAACAAAAAATCTGTACTTGTGTTCACTAATCAGTCATATCTAAGGAAAAAGTAAGCTTTAAACAATGGTAGAATACACAGTTGATAGTTTAAAACCCATCTGAAAATATATAAAATATACACGATACAAAACTTAATAAAATAATGGTAATGCGCAAGAAATGCCTCAATTCCTGAGAATGTTTATGCATGTATACAGCAACAACATGCTGCATTATGTACGTAACTGTGGTAAACAGTAGCTGATATTCAGATATAGAGTAAGGGAAGGAAGGGAAAACCCATAACATGAGCAGCGTAAAGGTTTTGTAACCCCCTGCTAAACGTTTCCCCCACATTCCCTCCCACCCTATAAACACACTGGAAACAGTATTTATTGGGGTGAAAAAGTTGATGATCTATCATAACATTGTCTTTGCAAGAACTTTATAATTCTGCCATAAAAATATTTGCCTGATGCGTTTACATTACCTGTCTGATCCTCTGTGTTCCTCTATGAGGGGGCTGCCATATTTGTCTGTTAGCATTAGAAGCTATAACTGACAGGTTGGGAAGGGACAGTCAGGTTGGCAAAACAGTCAGGTTTAGGAACTTCAAGTAACAATTACTTACAAAACTTCCAGCGAAAAACCGTCAACATGACCTATAGGTAGCTTTTTATGTATATTCATATTTTGAAAAGTAGTTTTTTCGTGTCAGTATCACTTTAAAGAACACTTGAATTTATCAGATTAAACATTATAACCAGTTTATAGATTAGCATTAACACAGCCAACATGATATAACAGTTTGAATAACTCTTATCTAACCCTGTAACTCTATGTGGAAGGTGGGATTCCTACTGGGCTGACTAAACATGGCAAAGGGAGCGGGACTGTAGTATCTGGGCTCTAGGTAACTTCTTCTAACCAATCAGCACAGAATGAAAAATACAGAGGGTGAAGCAACTTTGTAGCCTTGTCATACCCCTAATTCCCTGCACTGTGGTTCATCAGGACACTGTCTGTTGACTGATCAAGGATTAGTGAGATAGTAACAAAGTAATGAATAGGGATTACATAGTAACATAGTAACTGGGACACATGCCCATCAATTTCAACCTAAACTTTTTAACTGATACAGAGGAAAGTGAATCTCATTCTAAATCAGTTACACTAGTGTTTATATGAGCTTGGTATTGTTGTATAAACTTTACCAACCTTGTCTACTCCTATATAGGCATCAGCCTTCTTCCTTGCCTTAACCTGGAACCATTGCATCAGCTCCGGTGCACACCACGGATTTTGGCAGTGTATACTAATGGCTTAAACTAATGCCGAAAATCCACCACCTGAGCATACTTATATCTGCCTGTCCTGCCACTTGAAGAATGCAATTCTGCAGTCAGTTTCACAGCTTTCACTATAGTAAACCCTTTAAATATTTCAGAACAAATCCTTCTGCCTTCCAGTCTCTGGGCTTGAGTAAGTCATCACAAAGATTGCTGTGATAAATTGTTGCTTGGTTATCCATAAAGGTTGGTATGTAGGCTTCAAAGTTGAGTTAAGAAAAAATGCTTGATACAAAATGAATATAATTTTTCCATATTTATGCACAATGCAGCACTCTTTACTATAATTGTACATGATTTTCTCTCTTCAGTGGAGAAAAGGGCAGCACATGCATGGGTCATAGAAATGTTTTTACTTTGTTGAAACAACATCAATACCTTTAGCCCTGTAGGTAAAAAAAGAAGGTGATAGGTGTAGGGCAGAATGCAATAGAATGTGATATGCATCTCTTGCACCAAAGTGAGTGTAAGAAACGAACCTTTACACACTCTGAACCACACACACAATGAACTGTTACATATGCATGAGTTTTAATGGGCCCATTTCTGTGCTGGTTTTTTCCCTAGTTCCATGCTTAGTGATTTTTAATGATCCATATCCCTATATGTAATAAAAGTTTGCCCAGTAGCAGTAACCAATAGCAACCAATAAAATGTCTGATTTTAAACAGGTGGCCAGTAAATTCTACCTACTGATAGGTTGCTATGGGTCCTGGGCAAACTTAGTTACTTTTTTACATAACCCCACAAGTGTTTTAAATACTGGTGGATATTGTGAAGTTTAAAGTATTTGTGGTAATACATAAAGCTGCAGTCGGTACCCAGCTAAGGAGAAGCTTTATTGAGAACAAACTGAGATAGAGGCCTGTCTGTGTAGGAATGCAATTCATTCCCAAACAAGGTCTAACAGAGAAAATGATAGGGCTGGTGGTCAGGTTGTGTGGCACTGCTGGAAAAATACAAGATGTACAGTTCTTTTAGCGAGAAGGAGAAGAAATAAAACAGTAATCTCATTGTAATAATATATACTGAGATTGCCATGCAAATTGGCTTGCCAATATTACACTACAATCAGAAGGATGGAAATAGTGATTGGGCAACAACTGTATGAAACCAACAAAAGAGAATCAAGTGTAAACAGAGCAAGCAGAATCCTTCCCCTGGCAGCACTGAGAGATGGGGCACCTATTTATGCCAATGCTACCTTTTGCCACTGGTTTGACTTTAGTAACAATGGGCTTATCACAGAGACAAGTTCTTTAAGAAGATCTAAACTGACCACTCACCAATAACTTTACACATCATGAGGGGTGCAATGAGGCTGTGACCACAAAATTCATAAAGACAGAGACAAGAGATCTTCTGCACTCACCCATTATATAAAAAAAAAATATATAATAATATATATAATATATAATAATATATATATAGGATGTTAAAGGGGTTGTTCTTATTTGTCCCCATCATTTTATATTTGTTAAAGGGGTTGTCCTTATTTGTCCCCATCAAATCAAGTAACTATATCAGCCACTTGCCAATGACACTGAATAACTCTTGTTCTGAAAGATTTTAAAGAAGAGATGTCCAGATGGACAGCAAAGTGCTAGACAACAATAACATAAGACTTTTCTCTACAGTTAAGAATATCTTATCATCTGCTTTTCGTGTTAGAAACAAAGATCCCAGACAGAGATGAAAGTACCTTGATCATAAAATCTAGTTGCTGCTAACTGTGATGACCCCACATGCTAAGCAGCAGCGAACAGGACTGAGTTATAGGAACATACAGGGCCGCCATCAGGGGGGCACAGCGAACATAACATCTCAGTACCCTCTTACCTGCTCCCTCCGCATTGTATTTCCCAGTCCCAGTCCAACAAGCTTCACTTATAATACTTGTGTAACTATGTGTAAAATGCAAAGAACCTTTTGTAAATTCCAATAAGTTGCTTATTTTAAACAGCTACAATAGAAAGGCTATGAAAGAAGCAAAAATGTACAGTTTTAATTTTAGGCATACAAGTAGTCATCTGTCAGTGCTGATAAAACATGTAAATAGACATACAATATAGGACTTGCTTGCAAACATCATTTTTTTGTAGTTGGGCACAGTGAGCTTATGTCATAAACCACATCAAGTCCTTAGTTACTAGAGCCTGCAAAATATCCAGTCAAGCAAAACTAGCAACATGCTGTGCCGTCCGTCTGCCTGGAAAAGAGAAAACAATGGGCCTTCTTTAAAAGACAAGAGCTGTGCAGCTTAGGATAGAGATAATGGCTCCACAGCTGACCTTATTTCACTTTCTGATCTATTGCTCAACCACCAGCTTCAGAAAAACATTCTAAATTGCTTGCATTTATTTTATCATCAGTTTTATGGTTTAGGCTTGCCATTTTTAGTTTAAAATCAATACAATAACTTACCTGTCCTCTAAATTATCTAGTAAATTATCTAGGTTTTGGGATTTAAAGCATTTCCTGTAATTTAAGCGCATGTCCTGCTGGCTGCTGGAAAGGTGAAGGAACAAAGATATTATAAACAGAGAATGACTGGTGTAGCCGGGGCTCACCAGGTACCCGAGTCAAGGGCCCACCACCCCCAGTCCCACTCCAACTCCACTACTTACTTCTTTGTCAATCAGGCCATAACGCCAGGGATAAAAAATAAACATGGCTATGAGAATGCACAGCCAACTTTGATTTTATTTGAATCTTTACAAAGTTGGCATTGGTGACTGTCTTACTGGGAAGGTGGCAGGGCCCAACAGGATCAGGGCCCCCTGGCATTTTTCCAGGTTCCTGGAGGGACAGTAAAACCCTGATTTCAGTCCTAATGCCAAGGTGCTATAGGGTTGTTCTTATTTTTATTACTGTAGTAGTATTCTAGTGCATAGAATAAGGGCCCATCACACATAGGCAGGGCCTCCTTTTACCATGCAACCCTGTACCTAATTACATGATCATACGTCTGGATGTCGCAGAGTCTACATATATGTGAGATGTGAGATGTGAGAGGACCAGCACAACAATTCACATCAAATCTTCTTTTTATTCACCGTACATTCTTAACTGTATATATATATATATATATATATATAAACACATGGTAGTAACACACTCCCAATATAGGGGAAAATGGTGCTGGTGCGTCCAAGAGAATTGAATATCCACATGAAAAAAATGGAGTAATCATGGGACATATGAATAAGTGAAATGTTTTTATTTGTCAACGTTTTTGCCCTGTCTTGAGAAAGGTCCTTTTAGCAGGACCGAAACATTGAAAAACTAATAAAAATGTTTCACTTATTCGTAAGTCCCATGAGTGCTCCATTTTTTTTCATGCACTATATATATGCAATTTAGTACATTTCTTGGATACCACACTTGCTCTTGCAATTCTGTGGTTTATGTATCTGAGACAATCTGGTGAGGAATCAAATCATGTAACATAAATCATCGGCGGAAGGTGGCTGCACACATTTCCCAGTCCCCAGGCGAGGCTGGCCACACTCCTCAATTGAGATTTTAGGTTAATGATAGTTTTCTTACATATGGCACATTCAATGCTCCCTTCCTCCCCATGTTCAGTATGAACTGACAAGCACAGAATCATCCTATTAATCCTGTAGTGCACACACAGTGTATATTTAGGTGGGAAGGCATGCATTTGCTCAGAAATTCTGGGCACTAAGGTAAAGACAGAATGTAAATAGCAGGGAAGTCTTTTGAATTCAGAGTCTGCATCCAATAGGGTAAAATAAAGATTTAGACCTGCAGTTATTAATCTTTGGGGATGAATTAGACTTCCATTTCTCTTTTAGTCATTATTCTTAATGCTGTTGTTTTACAGACTGGTTGCTACGGAACTGGCCAAGTGACCCAAAAGAGTATGGATGCTACTTCAATGAAGTATATATCTCTTTTTGGGCTTGAGGGAGTGTTAATACTCAAATAATTGCTCATATGGGCTGAACTACTTTTTATCTATATTAAAGTTCACCAAGTAGATTGACCAGCAGCTTTGGTCTATAAGCATTATAGCCAGATAGGATCAGATTAGGAAAGCCAAAATGAAAAACTGAAAAAATCAAAAGTAACAAAAAGATCCATGGATTCTATATCCCAAACTCTGGATCTGAGTCTCTGGTACATCCAGTCCACTGTTCAGATAACTGTTCTAAAAATAAATAGTGCTACTTGTATTTAATGGACACTGATAGGAACCATACCTGTTACAAAGGAACACGACAATGGGTCTGTATCACTTTAACTTTAGTTTTTTGTCATCTTATGGGAAATCTCTTTCAGGGTTAGCCAAAATCAGCTTGATAAGCACAAAATCTACATTTAAATTTCAAAAACTACTAATACAGAGAAAACAACATGTCACTGCTGCCACCATATTGTCACCACAAGCTGAGTTAGACATTTCTGTGGTTAATTATTATTTGGAAGACTAAAAAAAGGGGGAATTACCAACTTCACACGCACTTTGTAACACAATGTACATTTCACTTGCATTCTTAGCATCAGAATAAATACCTTTAAACCAATAAAGTAGTTTCTGTTTCTCTTTTAATCGAATCTGAAGAAAATCCCCAATATAGCTTTTTACCCTCAAGTAGTAGTGAGTAGTAGAAACTCAGTTTCATCAATGCAACAGTAAAAGATACTTAAGCCAATAAGCATTTGTTTATCTGTATTCTTAGGTGTTAGGGTGATGGCAAACAAAGATATTAGTCCAGGGTTGGACTGGACCAGCAGGGCACCAGGGAAAAGACCCGGTCCTCATGGGCCCCGCTGACCCAGACCCGATTAAATGAAACCCTGGGCACTCCTCCCTGACCTCCACCCCCCCCCCCAGTCGCAGCCCCAAGATAGAATACAAGGTATGGAAGGGGTTGCGGCATCGGGTGGACCTCACGACTGGGGCGGGGGGCCCCTGGTTGTGTGTGGGGGCCCTAAGGTGGTAGGCCTAGTGGGCCTCAGACCATCCAGTCTAATGCTGGATTAGTTGTTCGTGATAAATCTGCTCTACCGCAGCTTCATTTTTCTGAAGTTGCGCAATGTTGCCTTGTCAGGGTGACGAATCACCACATATTCCTTGGCTGTACAACACAGCTGAAGTAAAACAAAATCCTTTGTGGGATGTTAATATACTATAGGTTCATCGGCAGAATAATTGTCGACTGCCCCTGATCCCCATGATAAACAATTCGCATGTTTAACTGTCCAAGGAAATGTTAATTCCTGGAAATATCCAAGCATTTCAATTTGACCAGCTGTACAGAGGTATTTTCGAGTCACAAACCATTAACATTATAACAGTCATGTATGGTGCGTGTCAGGCTATAGGATCCTTTTGAAAACATATTTTATTTGGTGCCCAGTTCATGGAATTTTTTTTAATAAAAGCATATACTTTAATAAAATAATTTGTTATGTTAATATAAGATAGGATAGGTATAAGAATAATACTTCTTTGATTGGCACTTATTTATAAACACAGTACACTTTTGTCAAGTATGCCAGGGGGCTGTGGCCTATTTTACCATCTGGGAAGCTCTGTAATCTATTGCATTAAGTTTTGTGGCAAGTAATTAAACATACATTTTTATAGGTAACTTGTCCACAAAATTGAGAGCTAAGCAGGAAATTGGCAAATCAGGCTTCTTTTTGATAAACACAAGATTATGCACTTTATTAGAAATAACATGAATTCTTGTTATAGATTAAATTAGAGTGCCTTGGGAACCTTCTTAATAGAGAAGAAATTAGGATTTTTTGTGGATACAGTGTAACTCAAAAATATATGTAGTTGGCTACTAGTGTGAATAAAGTTTTGTCCTGCTTAAGAAAGGGCATTAAATGAGAAGGAAAGGTAAAAACTAAGTAAGCTTTATCAGAAAGGTCTATTTAAAAACAACCATAAGCACTCACAGAGTCCTCTATCAAAAGAAACAAAGGATTTCTTGTCTCCTTTGTAAACATGTTAGGGTATCTGACTTCCTCTCTCAGAAAAATCCTTCATTTCAGGGGCCAGAGTCTGAGCAGTTCTCTCCCCTCTCCTGCTCCCCCCTCCCATAAGAATTCATAAAACTCACCCCCCCCCACCTTTATGAATGTGTGATCTGAGCTACAACAGCTAGACTGCAAACAGGAAGCTATGAACACCAATCTAAAATGGCAGCTGCAAACAAAGAAAGCTCCTAGGGCTCTTTACTCAGGTATGATAAAGTTTTCTGAAGAATAAATATAGGGTTCTAGGTGGCACTAAAAAGCCAAAATGACTTTCATTCTCCTTTAACTTAAGGGATAAAACCAAAATGGTACCTGTTTGTAGATCCCTGATAATGCTTTACCTTGAATATACAGTGCAGTTTTGGGCACCAGTTCTTAAAGGAGACGGAAAGTGTTAATCACTTGGGGGTACCAATTGTTAGGAACCCCACAGTGATTGCGATCACATACTTGATCCCCTGAGCCCTGTTCCTGTTGGCAGAGAACTGCACAGGTTGGGGCAACTTCAGACACATCATGGTCATGGTCATCATGGTCAGACACATGTGCATTAGAGTAAAAAAGCCGGCACCCTCATAAAGAAAGAAGAAGCAGAAAGAGGATCACTCGGTGGTGTTCCTCCAGAAATACCCTAGGCTAACTGCTAACAGTAGCACCTGCCAGGGGTTTCAAGAAAGTGATTACAGTAACCAAGGGGGAGGGGGTGCCTAATGTTCGGAACCGCACAGTGATTAACTCTTTCCTTCTTTTTTAAGAAGGATACTATTGAGCTGGAGAAAGCGCAGAGATGTGAAACTAAATTGGTAAAGAGGATGGAACAATTAAGCTATGGGGATAGATTCTCTATTGGGATGTATTCTCTGGAGAAGAGATACTTTGGAGACAACATGATTACCTTTTACAAGTACATTAGAGAACATTATAGACTGATAGAGGGGGGCATTTTTCCAATAGAGAAGAACCAGAAGCAACCTCTTTAGACTTCAGGAACTGAACTTTCATTTGAAGCAGTGAAAATTGTTCCTCAGGTTGTGGGTGTGAGACGCCAGATTCTATTAATGCCTTTAAAAGAGGGTTGGATGACCTCTAGAAGAATTATAATGAACAAGCCTATAGTGATCTATAAGAAAACTAAAGACTTATTAAAGAAATAAAGCAGAATTGTTGGATATTTTGGGTTTCTGTACCAGCCCAAGGCAACCACAGCCATTTAGCAGGGAAGATCTGTGCCCCCAAATACACCCCCCAGTAGCCCCCTATCTTCTCTTTTGCTGAATCACTGCCCATGCTCTGTGCTACTGTCACTTACCTGAACTTAGGGACCAACACAATATACTGTATATATAGAATATAAATGTCACAATAAAAGGCTGATTAGGAATTAATATAGATAATTACTGTATGTCAGCTCAGAAACCAGTGCAAAGAGCATCAGAATGTAATAATCAGCCTATAAGCATCAGCCTATATTACAGGCCAGATTAATTTTCTGCTTGATAATTTACAACCCCTAAGCCGAAACGTTAGTCTTCTCAATAAACACCAGATTAATTCTATAAGTCCTGTGAATGCGGATCTCTTCGCTGCCGTATCTAATTCTTCACTTGGACCTGCACCCAGGCTATTGTGACCCGATTGACGTGAGTGCCGGCTCTCCCCTGATGCATATATATATATATATAGTAATATATGCACTGGGGTCATTAAACTTGATGTACTATTATAAAAAAAAGTATCTTTTTTCAACCCAAATAAACAATATTACTAGGTTACATAAATGCAGGTGAGGTGATGCTGTGGAACAGGGAACTTGTGTGTATGTCCCATAGAGCGGCGGTTCTGTGGGGAAGTCTCCTCTTTATAGGGATGCAATTTAGTTTCTAATAAAAGACTAGAAACTTGTGCATGGAGATCAATACTTCACTTTTAAGCGACAGCTTCGTGTCTCAGTTTACAGAAGTCACCATTTTAGTGAGATCATTTAAGCTATGTTTGTGTCATAAAATATTCAGTTTGTGTCCTTAAGCCAAGTACCTATATCTGTTTCCTGCAGTACCTTGCGCTGCACTCCCTGATAATATTCTTGCTTTGGAATCCCCAGCACTATGAGGCATATAGCACAAGATAAAATTGCACAGTTAAACAATCCTACATACGGGTGGTTGCACAAGTTGTCTGCCTTCCCTTCCAAACCACCAATTATATAAGAGCATGTGACACAGAGGCATGGTTATACTCTCCTACTGTAAATCTACACCCCTTTTAATTCAAGACTGCTGCATTGACTGGCATTGCTTGCTAGTTAGTTCTATTATATAGAAACATAGATCACCTTCGGCCCTTTATAGGAATACATAGCATACATATTTTAAAATGAATAACATATATAAATCTAGTGACTCTCAGCTGCCACTTAGATGACCAATGACCAAACTAGTTTAGATCTCCCTACCTAGATTCTATAGTTCTACACTGTTGTGTCTCAACAGCAAACACACATATATTGCTTTCAACAACCTACACGTTGTCACCTATAAACAGAGTAAATACAGGTGGCCACAATATTTTAAGAAGTGTAACATATCTCTAGGTGACTATATGACTCTAACCACATAATACCAAAAGTACAGTGTGCCAAGTTAATGATTTTTATACCACCATAATAAATACTTAACCAACAGATAGTTTATATCATAATAAGTAGCTTATACCAAACTGTAATATTTATCTGAAAATATTGCCCTTTTACATCTTTTGCCTTGTGATGGTCTTTGTGCTCCCTTAGAGATCACATGACAGGAAATAATGCAGCTTTAACAGGAAGAAGTGTGGGAGCAAAAGACAGAACATTGTCCATTAATTTGCTGATGTGACCTAACATGTATGTGTGCATTTTGATTGTATGATCCCAGTTAAGTTTTTCTTCAAAATGAATAAGACAGAGAGCATATTGATCAGTTCTCTGGAATAACGCTCTATCTCTCTGCTTGACGTTTTAAAAGATCTTAGGGTGAATTCACTAAAGTGCGTTAAAACGAGCGCTATTTATAGCATGCGTTAAAAATGTTATCGCGTCTAATTTTTAGACGCGATGCTGCTTGCAGTATTTAAGTCGCGAAGACTATTTTCATGCGGTATTTGATGGAACGTGTGCTAATGAATGCATCGCGCACAAATAGTCGCCGCGTGTGAAAAAACGCATGCCATATGAGCCATACATGCCATTACTTTCGTAAAAATACTTTTAAGAAAATGACAATTTCCCTGTAAACTGGAGGCTGCATCACTCTAGGGCCAACACAGACTTGAATAAATAACACTGCAAAGTCCATATTTTATTGCCAAAAGCTCATTAACTGTACTTTTCTATAATTACGGCCTGCCTCAAGTAGGTGTTATTTTTTTCACAGACAAATGCGATATTTAGTGCGTCTAAGTGTTTGTGAACCATGCTTTAGTATTATTTCCGCATGCGTTAGCGCGAAATTTAACGCATGCGATATATGACTTAACGCATACAAATACTTCAGGGAATCGCGCATTTTTTCCGCGTCAATTTTAATGTAAAAAAACACGTGATATGCCTTATCGCACTTTAGTGAATCAACTCTATTATTTCTTGATGCAGTTATGGAATAAAACAAGGATATGTAGTTAATAGGATAATGAAATAGATCTGTGGCCTCCTATGAGGCCCAAGTCTCACCCATATGAAGCATGATGTTACCATTAAAATCATTATAATTACAGGTTTCTACAATCATTATTGTTAGACTGACTGCCCCAATGGAAAACAGACACAGAACAGTAAGAATGCAGTGTTCTGTCTAAGAACTTTATCTTGGCCTCTCTTTCAGGTAGCATATTATTGGAGACTGCATGAAGAAGAAGCAGCTATAATATATGTATGAAAGGAGGAGAGCAGTTGAGCCTTACCAGATTTTCAGCATGAGGGAAGTAATGGTATTTCCATTTTGTTTTATGAGCAAGATATTCTCCATCAAACTGAAAGCCATCTGTTCATGAATGTTCATAATCTGCAAATCATCCAGGTCATTCTACTTATCATCTTAAAACATGATTTAGGAAAATTTGTATTCCATCAGATTTCCATCAGGAAAGTAGACTAAAGCCAATATTAAAGCCATATTAAAATGTGCAATTGCTTTATTATTTTGACTCCAGGGGAAGGTATAAATACACTATACATCTGTGTACTTATTAAGGTGGAGCATCTCATGTGAAGGCACCGCAAATGTAAGTGACAGATCAAAATAGGAATGTGTTTGGGAAAGGTGGTGAGAAATAAATTAGCGTTCCTCCAGTCTTTTTATTGAAGCCACAGTAGTAATATAAGCAGGGGTTAACAGGGGCAGCTTTTTAGTGGCATCGTAACTAGTTTTTTACATGGAAAGCACTGTACCTCAATTAACCTGTAGTTTATATATATATACTGTATATAAAACCACTGGTGAGGTGCACAAAGTCAACCAAGTTTTAAATGCCCAGGTGCATGGAGTATATGACTACATGTAACCAAAAAATCCAGGACTCTCAGGACTTATTGGAAAAATTGTAAAAGAGCTTTATTCAACGTTTCGCTCACACATGAGCCTTCATTCTTAATTATAGGAAGACCTTCTCCCATAGACCCCATTATAAGTAAATAATTCTACTTTTTAACAATTATATCCTTTTTTTCTGTAATAATGAAACAGTAGCTTGTTCTTGATGGTAACTAAGTTGCATGAATCCATACTGGTGGCAAAACATGGAGATTGAAAATGATCCCTTATCTGGGAAGTTCTAGGTTCTAAGCATTCAGGATAATATTTCCTACACCTATACCTAACAGATGTGCTCTTAAAGCATGTATAAATTAGGTTCTTTGGGATTACACCTCTATGATATTTACTGATCCACCTCTGGACTACTGGCTTAAACACGTCATTTTTTCTGTCCAGCGGGATGCTACTGTTGGATGTGGACACTGCATGGTGTCTCAGTTAAGTCGGAGCAACTTTTTTTTCAAATTGAAATACACTGACTGTGGAGTGTTGACACAGGAAAAATACACTTCATCCATTTTTATCTGATCCTACATTACATTCCTGCCAATGGAGTTTAGATTTTGTAAGATCCTACAAAATCTTTTGCTGTTGTGTGGTATTGCGTACTGTTGCATGGGAGATCAGATTAAATCTGTCCCATAAAATCTGATGAAAAACGCTTGTGAAGTGTAGCGATAAGAAAGCAGATGGCTGAACCTTTTTAATTTAGAAGCAGATTCCTATGCATTGGATTTCTTAACAAAATAACTAGGTTTTGATATGGCTGAACCTTGATAAAAAAAAAAAATATATATATATACACAGTATATATATATATACTGTATATACACTACACATACACAAAGACAAGAGGTGCTTTGCATTCATCCATTATCAATATATATATATATATATATATATAGGACATTAAGACATTCTGTGCATTAAGCTACCAAAAATGTCCTCAGGGATTGTTTGTCCATATACTGCAATATTCATGCTGGCCTACTATGTAAAAGTCATTCCTGGTCTGGCCAGTCCTACACTCACTTTCATCTTATTCACTAAGATGTCTATGGCTTCATTATACATTTTATACAGGGACTACATTTTACCTGCAACATGCTTGCTTTCAAGGTTAAAGTTCCCAAATGGTTGCCCTTTTATTGGCCACCTCCAATGTAAGTCAAAATGTCTTCCTTTAATGACTGTATTTCTTAGTGCTATTTCACACATGGCGTTTTTACACAGAGTTATAATGAAGTTCAAAAGTAGTATAAAAATGCCAAATAAGTATAATAATGGAATAAGTTAATTTGCCTGGATTTCTGACATACACGGAGATGGTTGCTGAAATTACATAAGAATGTTGTTCTGCGTCATAATGTAATGTACATATGTGGCGTTATTACGTACTTCCTGCAATGCCACTATTTCATGTCTTTTGTTTCCCTGTATTCATTGTAGGCGTTTGGTAGGAGTCATTATGCAAGTCATTAATGATATAAACATACAGTGCTCAATTATACATTGCTACAAATGGTCTGTCATTATTGCACATGACATAAAGTGAGGCAATGGGCATGGCAAAGCTCACATTCATTTAATGTTGTGCTGGTTTTAGGGTCTGGTTTTTGTTATAATTGTACCAACAGTGGCTGGGGGCAGGCCGGAAAGGGGGCGTACCATGACATCAATAGGCAGAGCTATAATGTCAGGTGCAGAGTCCTGTTGTGAAGGATGGGTCGGCGGGGGATTTGGTGAGTATAGGAGCTAAGGAAGGGAGAAAGGGACAGATCAGAGGTGAGCTGGGAGCAGATTAAGTAGTTGTCAAGAAATTACTAGCAAGTATATTCATGGTAAATTTGTAATACTGACCCCAGCCTTGGCTAGAATTTTATTAGCTAGACCGGTGAAATACAAGCCAGGTGGCAACCCTAGGTGCTTTGTGGGAAATTTGAATAAGTGCAAAGGTTTGTGGGAGAGTAAGACAAATCTTGGTTAATTTCGGAATATGTATGGCTGGTATACGTGTGTAGAAAGGCTCATTTTCTACATGCGTTTTTTTATCATGTAATAAAATTAATAATAAAGCAGTTATAAAACGTCATATGTGACACAGCCCTTATGCTTTAATGTTGATATTGGGTGTTATTGGCTGTATTTTGTGTTGTGCTAAAATTGCAGCAAAGCATCGTTATTTTAGACATACAAATGAAGAGTCCATATTGATACGATGCAGCTCCATTGCCCTCGGTAATAGCAGTTACCTTTATGCAGAGGTAGTTATTGTCTGGCTTGTGAAAGTTGTTTAACTTGAGCAGCTTAAGTGCAGCATCTAACACTAAATGAACATCAAAGTGAAGGAAAATAAAGAAGAAATAAAAGAAATATTGTTTTCTATGGATTTATGGACAATCTACTGTAACACTGACATGCTTAAACTGAGCAGAACTAAATTCAGCCCCAGGACATTCAATATTAAATAAAATCATTCAACTTGTACTTACTGTGTTTTCTGCCCTCCCCTCGCTTGTTAGTTCAGCTAGCTCCTTAATCCCATAAACTCCTCCGTAATCATTTTTCTTCACCCTGCAATAGTGGATAAAAGTCTTGTAAACCGAACTTTAATTAAACAGCTCTTTATACCCCGTGGAACAAAAACCAGTGGGAAGCTTTAGAAGTATTATTGGACATCATTTATAATCTTAAAGTCGCCATCATACAAGATTCCTGATTAGCGATGGACAGACCTTGCCATGATAATGTAACAACACACAGCAGCCTTTGAAGCAGCAAGTCATTTACATATTACATGCACAGATATATGTGTGTATCAGTGTCCAATATATATATATATATACAGAAGTAGAGATGATGCTAAACATCTTGAAGGGATTGTTCACTTTGACTTAACTTTTATTTATTTTATTTATTATGATGCAGAGAGTAATATTTTGAGACATTATGCAACTGGTCTTCATTTTTTATTATTTGTGTGTTTTTTTTTAATTAATTCACTTTTTGTTCAGCAACCCTCCAGTTTGGAATTGTAGCCTTTACCAGGTTGCTAGGGTTCAAATTACCTTAGCAACCAGGGAACCAGGTTTGAATGAGAGACTGATTTATAGGGGAGGACATGAATAGAAAAATAAGCTATAAAAAGTAACAATAACAATAAAATTGTAGTATCACAGAGCAATAGGTTTTTGGCTGCTGGGGTCGGTGACCCCCATTTGAAAGCAGGAGAGAGTCAAAAAAGAAGCCACAATTTAAAAACTATTAAAGTAAATAATGAAGACCAACTCAAAAGTTGCTTGAATTGGCCTGTCTATAACATACTAAGGAGTATATTTATTATAGTTTGTAAGCCGGCATCACTGGTGATGTATATAGTGTATAAGTAAACATTACCAGTGATGTTGCCTATACCAACCAATCAGATCTTTGCTTTTGCTTCCTAACTTGTAGGTGACTCTTCACATTTAATTGCAAATTGGTTGCTATGGGCAACATCACTAGTAATGTTTACTTATACACTATAATAAATATAGTTAACTTAAGCATATCAGGCTCGCTGAGATCATGCCAAGTACCACTGTTAAATTCTAAATTCAGTGCTAGTCATAGGCCAGCAATGGACATCATCACAACTACGTTCCTGAATTTGTGTTTCTTCTGACACTCATTTAGCTGCAGTGAAGTTGCAACAGCACAGAATCAAATTTTCTAACACAGTGTCGTATCCATTAGCACAAAATGTGCTTTTATTATTTTAATAGACGAATCAAAGCTAACTCCTGATTGGTTGCTATGGATTCCTGAGCACATTTACCCAGTGTTAGTAAATGATGCCCTTTAAAGAGCAAAAGTACCTGGCAAAGCAAACACATGAACAGAATAAATCTTAAATCAATGGTCATTCTAAAGAGAAGTGTAAGGGATTGTAAAAAAAAAAAGTTTCATTTTTTGTGTGGGCAAATATGCTTTCTGTTTCAATGTGACAGTTTTTTTCATTTTTTTGTTTTTTTCATTTTTTTTGTTTTTTTATATATAAATATATATATTTATGCAATGCATTTCACAACCTTTTTGTGTATATTTATGTCATGTATTCACTGGAAGCAAAACTTCTCCTTTAAATAAAGAGAATATTGTTTATCGTAAAATGACAAGGGAAATTTCTCAAGAAGTTGTGGAACTGTTTAAAATAGAACCTTGGGAAATGATTTTGTATAAGCAGTAAATAGATTTAGGGTTATGGGTTTTCTGAAAGGGTATAATCCCTCCTGCTACATGCACTATCTCACATTGGTACACCTGCAATCCTGCAGCCCCTCCCCAGAGGCTACTACTACAGGCACAATCTCTCCCTACTATACCTGCTATTCCTTAGCTTCAGTCCCTTCCCAGAGGCTATTATCTCCCCACTGCTACTATAGGCACCATCTCTCCCTACTATACCTGCTATCCCACAGCCACAGTCCCTTCCCAGAGGCTATTATCCCACTGCTACTATAAGCACCATCTCTCCCTACTATACATGCTATCCCACAGCCACAGTCCCTTCCCAGAGGCTATTATCCCCCACTGCTACTATAGGCAGCATCTCTCCCTACTATACCTGCTATCCCACAGCCACAGTGCCTTCCCAGAGGCTATTATCCCCCCACTGCTACTATAGGCAGCATCTCTCCCTACTATACCTGCTATCCCACAGCCACAGTGCCTTCCCAGAGGCTATTATCCCACTGCTACTATAGGCACAATCTCTCCTTACTATACCTGCTATCCCACAGCCACAGCCCATTCCCAGAGGCTATTATCCCCCCACTGTTACTATAGGCACCATCTCTCCCTACTATACCTGCTATCCCACAGCCACAGTGCCTTCCCAGAGGCTATTATCCCACTGCTACTATAGGCACAATCTCTCCCTACTATACCTGCTATCCCACAGCCACAGTCCCTACCCAGAGGCTATTATCCCCCCACTGCTACTATAGGCACCATCTCTCCCTACTATACCTGCTATCCCACAGCCACAGTCCCTTCCCAGAGGCTATTATCTCCCCACTGCTACTATAGGCACCATCTCTCCCTACTATACCTGTTATCCCACAGCCACAGTCCCTTCCCAGAGGCTATTATCTCCCCACTGCTACTATAGGCACCATCTCTCCCTACTATACCTGCTATCCCACAGCCACAGTCCCTTCCCAGAGACTATGATCCCACTGCTACTTTAGGCACCATCTCTCCCTACTATACATGCTATCCCACAGCCACAGTCCCTTCCCAGAGGCTATTATCCCCCCACTGCTACTATAGGCACCATCTCTCCCTACTATACCTGTTATCCAACAGTCACAGTCCCTTCCCAGAGACTATGATCCCACTGCTACTTTAGGCACCATCTCTCCCTACTATACCTGCTATCCCACAGCCACAGTCCCTTCCCAGAGGCTATTATCCCCCCACTGCTACTATAGGCACCATCTCTCCCTAATATACTTGCTATCCCACAGCCACAGTCCCTTCCCAGAGGCTATTATCCCCCCACTGCTACTATAGGCACCATCTCTCCCTAATATACCTGCTATCCCACAGCCACAGTCCCTTCCCAGAGGCTATTATCCCACTGCTACTATAGGCACCATCTCTCCCTACTATACCTGCTATCCCACAGCCACAGTCCCTTCCCAGAGACTATGATCCCACTGCTACTATAGGCACCATCTCTCCCTATTATACTTGCTATCCTACCATGTTTGTTATCACGCAGCCTCTGTCCCAACAGGTATCCTCCTTAATTTGTATTCTCTTAAAAAATGGTAAGTGATGCATATTCCTAAGATTTCTAAATGTGATAACAATATTTCACCACAAACACTGGAATGGTTGGGCATGGCCTAAATTGTATATTTTAATGTTGGGAGATAAGTAGATGTGTACCAGATAGTTGTCTCTGGTGTGATTTGATTTTCACTTCATGCTCCATCTAGTGGCAGCTAGTGGCAGAATACTTAATCAGTTAATAATTATTAATAATTATCAGGGCTTAAAAGTTATGCATTGACTTAAATAATTTAGATGAATTACAGCATAAAAAATATTGGGTTCCCTTAACTCTGAGAATGGGGCCCATTTAACCTTGCTGGACAACACAAGGGCTCATTTCCAAATGCTCAGCGTAGCTGTGGCCTGCAAAATATGACACGCTTGCACAATTAAAATGCTGTTTATTAAAGGTACTTTATAGTAATACTTGGCACTACTGTTTCTGTCCCACCTCCTCTAGCAAATTGCGTACTGTGCACCTATTCATGATGACAGTGGAACTTACACCTAAAGAATCAGACACAGCCATCATTTTGACACCAGGTGCTGGAAATGACATCTGAAGCTTTAATTGTCAACTCCCAGCTGCATTTACATTGGTGTTGTGAGGAAACTGCATTGTGGGTAAAAAACATGGCAACTTTCATCCAGAATTGCACTTTGCACACTGCAGTGTAAATGGCCCCTATGGTGTGTCATGGTTCAGAGAAAATAGCAGTGAGGATAACAGCCTTTTATCGGCATAACACATATTGAGCTAGTTCTGGTTTGCCCATGACTGAAAGGACATTAGTGCTCATTTACATCTGATCTTGTTTTGGATGTACTTGGCATCAAGTGGGTACAGACATTTGAATTGTGATTGTCCCTAAATTGCTCTAACTAAACAACTGTGGAGCAATCACAACCTGTGTTTCCCTATATGAATTCTATATTGCCCAATCATAGAGCACAGTTTCAAGTGGTCATAGAAGTGAAGGTAAAACCAGTCCACAAGCCCAAGTCAGTATAACAGACCACAGAAATGTATTTCTAAAAATGTTAATAAACCACATTTTAAAAAGTGTCTTTGCAGCTAATATATTAGTTCTAAAGTTCTGTCCATCTGTCCCTAACATCTCCAAAATCCAGGGATTGGGGAAAATCTATTTAAAAGCACAGACCTTTGATGATATTTATCATATTGAAACATATCTTGATAGCTGATTGGACTGTATGAGGCCAATAAAACTATTATGTTGCAACTGGGGGCACTGAAACAGAAACAATTGTGTTTGTGTAGGAAACTTTGCTGATCAAAACAAACCAAGGAATCTAAACAATGTTTAGCCCAGATTAAAAATAAAGAAACGGACATGTACCGTATTTTGGTTTCTAACACCAATCTTTGTTTTCCTTTAAATGTAAACTAAAAATTTCCATGCATTCAAACTATGCTCCGATTGGTAGCAGGCACTGAATTTACAAAGGCTGCTTAAAATAGAAACTTTTAGGGTCAAATCTGCTCCTCCTCCCCCCAAAGCGTGTGCAGCTGAGTAAGCCCGAGGCCCCACTATAAAGTCTGCTTCCTATTAGCCAAGATAACAGAATGTTGAAAGATTCTCTTTAAGAGCACAGAACTGATATGCGCAGGAGAGAAGGTGCAAAGTAAATATGTGAAGATTAAAGCTGCTGTGAGGTTATGCATGAAGCTGGTGTGATGCCAGGTGGGGAACTATAAATGCACTACGGGCTGCTGAATACTTAGTCATTGGGCTGAAAGAGGAGTTTCCTGCAATATAAATGTGCTCCCTCTTTTGACTTGTCATTTTTATAGTGCCCCTGTTTGCTGCCAAGGAAATTAACACATGAGCATTAAACTATAACAGTGTAATTAAATGGACTGATTTCAAGCTGCTGTGGGAGAACTAGAAATGGCAGACTCTGTCTAGCTACTTATTAATACTGATTTCAAGAGAGGCAATAATAAGGGGTGCAGACCCTGTAACTGCAGGGTTGACACCAGATGTATATGCTCAGAGGGGCCGTGGGATTGCAGTTTGCACATGATGAAAAGGCAACAAAAATTTATTTTGTTGCAGTGCCTGGTAGTTGTCGGGTTATACCCCTGATGATTTCCCATCTCTAGTTTTCCAGTTGTATTATGTTTTTAGCATTCTATAAAGGAGTTACTGAATCTCCTTTTACAAGAGCTCCATCGTTCTTGTCCTTATTGCCATGATTTCCAATTTCTATATTTCCTTTAAAGCCCTACTACAAGTATGGGATCCATTATCACCAAACCTGTTACCCAGAAATCTCTGAATTATAGGAAGGCCATCTACCATGGAGTCCATTTTAGGGAAATAATTCAAATTTTTAAAAACAATTTCCTTTTTCTCTGTAATAATAAACCACCCCCTTGTACTTGATCCCAGCTAAGATATAACAAATCCTTATTGGAGGCAATCCAGTAAATCTGACTATCATTAAACTATCTTCAATGTAGTTATTTCCAAGAAAACTGGTCTCAGAAAGAAACAGTGGAACTAGAAATCACTATTATAAAAAATATGGTTCTCTGGTAGAATAACCTATTCACTTAAATAACAGGAATTAAAAATATGTCACATATACAAGTATGGGACCTGTTATCCAGAAACCTGTTGTATATTTATATACTATATACTATAGAGTCAGAGCAGTTTCCTCATACATTAGACAAATTAATTGCACTTCAAATGTCAAAGACAGAGCAGGAAGAGTTTGTGCTGTATATTCATGTGTATTAGCTACGTTGGGTAGTGCCAGTTACGTATCCTTATTAGCTTGTAGCATATATTGACTGAGTATCAATTAGCTTGAATATTTTGGCTTTTACACAAAACAAAACAGCTACCAATATCACAAAGCATTTTCCTAAAGGATTGGGGAGTTATCGAAGAGCCACAGGTTGGTTAGGTGCTTGGTTTTAAAGACTAAACTCGATGAATTTCTATTCTCATTCAAACTAAATGAAAATATATTAAGATCATATTTTCTAAGCAAATTCAATACCTAATTAGGTAATAATTAATATGGGTGTGGAAGCCAGGGAAGTGCCTATAAATATTAAAAGGCAATACTAGGAAAGAATAAAGCCGGTCATACATGTAAGGATCCCCTTTTTTCGTAAGGCCACCAAATAAGTGGATATTTTACTGATATGCCCAACTTGAGGTAGGCAATATTGAGTTGATCCGAACGTTTGGCCCAATAGCCAATCGCATCACAATGCAGTACAAGGCCATCATCGCAAGGACCACACCAACAAGCCAATGTGTTCCTTATCCCAATGACATTTTTAAACCTGCCCTATAACATCTGAACGAGTTTTACCAAATATCAGCCTTGGAGGGCCCCAATCTCGGGTCAATAAGCTGCCAACACGGTCTGAGCAGCTTTTATTGGCCCATGTATGGCCACCAAAAAAATATTCTTTTTGTCATTATGTAATGACAGCACCACTCCCAGCCCAGCTCTTTCCATATTCAGCCTGGGGCAGTTTTCTACAAAAGGTAGACTGGCACCAATGGACCATTCTTTCCCGGTAACACTGACACGTTCCTACCGAACGTTAGTATCAGTTATATCACTGCTGACTCACTGAGCATAGAACAATTTTCCGGCTTAGTAAGCAACTCATGGTAATGAATGGTGGGTTGAGAAATGCATAATATGTATCTATGAATTCATATTTGCATAATGGGAACCAAGAGCTTTCATCCACTGCTTTAATATATGTATCTCAGTGATACAAGATGAATAGCTTGCTTGTCTTTGGGTTTCCTGACTCGTACTATAAAGCAACATGTAATAACTTTCTCTTTTTTACAGAAAGATATTACTCACTCTCAAAAGCACTCATGAGCGCAGCGTCTCAAGGTTCATTTTACCGCAACGTGTTAGGATACAAAGTACTATTTAGCACCGTGAGTTTAATTCCGGCCTGGGCACTATCTGCAAGGAGTTTTTCTATTCTCCTCTTGTCTGTGTGGGTTGCTTCCCGCACTCTATAACATACAGTCAGGTTAACTGTTTCCTGATTAAATTGGCCCTACTGTGTGTAATTGTTATAGGTACTTAGATGGTATGCTCCACAAGGGTAGGGACCAGTGTCAGACTGGGGCATGTAGGGCCCACCAATAAACCTGACTTCAGGGGGCCCCAGCATCCAGTGCCAACAACTCCCCCCCCATCTTCACCTTCCCCCCACACCACACAACTGCCTCCAGTACACACACAGACTAGCAGGGTCCAATAGGATTGGGTCTCACAGGAATTTTTCATGGTGTCCCAGTGTCCTGGTGGGCCAGTCCAACCTTTTTTGGCTGTTAATAATGAACAATCTATGTCTCCAATAGCCCTGTAACAAGATTAGTGGACAGAATTTGCAACTTAGAGCCCACCAGCCGGCAGCTGCTGATGAACTAGATTTTATGTCGGCCGATGTAGGATTCTGGTGCTGACGCTGTTGTTACATACAAAGTTCAGATTTGATATACATAAGTATTTGAAAAGTTTGGTGGCTTTTATTTTTCTGCTTCAGTTAGAACTCGCCTCTACCTCTCACATTACTAACTCTGACAAAGACCTTCCTGACCAATGATGTAGTAAATGAAAATGAACATTACATATAAAGGGTAACTGATCCTGTTCTAATCTTGTGACACAAGTGCTCAGATGTTGTGTGCTCATCTAAAGTACAATAACATAACAACATAACACAGATGATGTTTTGACAGAATAAAAACAGCAATAGCAGAAATCTGCAATAGTAAAGGGAGACTGGTACCCCTGAATAAAAAGCAGTCAAGTTCTGCCGAATCCTTGCAAGAATCTCGAGTTCCCCAGGTCCAATACCTGTATAAGCATTTTCAAATAGAAGAAAATAATTTCTCCAAAACTTTACATGTTGGGATGGGCTGTGATCTTTGTCACTTTTTAATATCTTGAGTTTGATTGTAAGGTCTTACAACATGGCACGTACATTGTTTCTTCCATGTATTGAAACTCCTAGCAATTATGCATTAATTCTCTCATTTATTATAATAATACTCCTGCTTTTGTTTACGCACACTGCATACAATATGGTGCAATCTAAATAAATGCAACACAGAGCAAGAGTCATTGCTGGGACACATTATTTAGCTTGAGCAGAACTATTCGATTTGTATGTATATGTATATGTATGTATATCTTTATTTATAAAGCACTACTTATGTACGCAGTGGTGTACAGTAGAATACATTAATACAAACGGGGTTATTAAGATAATAATAGATAAATACAAAGTACAACAATAAATACAGATAGATACAAGATAAATACAGTTGCAATAAGTTAAGAGTCGAGGACATAAGAGGAAGGAGGTCCCTGCCCCGTAGAGCTTACAATCTATATGGGAGGGTAACTAACAGACACAAATAGGCAAATATAAGTGCTGTAGGTCACAGTGGGTGACACTACAATATAAGTGCTATTTCCCAGATCAGGTGCTGGGTGAGTGCTCCAAGAGGTAGTCTTTAAGTTTAGTTTTAAAAAGACTGGGAAAAATGTTCCCAGTCTGCTAGATAAATAAACTGAAGAAGCCAAAGCAATGGCACATTTATCAAGCAGTAGTGAACATGGCAATTGTACATGAATTTACATTACAAAATAATAATTAGCAATTCAGATAGGTATTAGCATGCAGCGTGGCTGCTGTGATGTGTACTGGTAAATTAAATTAATAAATTATCAGCATAATCACAGTAAAAGAGGGACACCTTTAGATCATTACAGATAGAAGTATATAATTAAGGCATAAAGTCTATTTATGGAATACAGTATGGGAGTATAAAAAGCGTAATATTTTAAATCTATTAACTTGCAGTCCTGTAACAACTGGGATCCCATTTTGGGTCATATACAGAAACTCTATGTAGAAATGCAAAAGCAGAATGCATATTTGGCCATTCACCCATTCAGCACTGCAGAAGGCAGCCAGTGTTCTATTCATGTTTGGGAAAAAAGCAAATTCATTTCTGCAGTGAGGCAGTATTAAAAGTGCAAAAAATAAGGTTTGCCCCCCATTATTAGCACTGTGCACACTGCCTTCCTAGTCACAAATGACCTTGAGTGCTTTACATGTGCCCTCTTCTATGGGATATATTTTTATAGAGACCTGCGCCATTCGAGGGTATCATTTCCCTTTTAACTGGCAGGTTTCTAGAAGTATGAAGGTGATGGAAAACACACACAAACAAAGGAACCCCTGGGGTGGGACAGAAGAGGCAGATTCCCCAGCATTACCTCAGACGCAGCTGCCTGGCATAATTCAGAGCTGCTCTTCCCAATCCTTATGTTATTATTACATATAACATTATACAATAACGCTACTCATGCATCACTTTTATTTCTGCTTGTAGCTGTTTTTATTTTGTAATACTTTCTTTTCATTTTGGCAGGTACTAAATTGGTTCTTTGCGATATACAGTTACATTGTTGACTTAATACATAGTGGAACAGCTGTACGGACAGCAGGGTTTCACTTATTTTTTTTTTCACAAGGAGACACATAAACCTGGATTGTGGCTCCAACAAAAGCTGAATTTCCTTGTAAGAAACTGTCAAATAAATGCTGCCTGATATACGGCTTGGCACGGAGAGGCGAGCTTACTGCAGCTACCCAGGGCTTCAGCAACATGACACTGGATTTTATGAGATGAGTAATGAACTGCTGAGTGAAGAGCAGAGACTAATTACTGCAATAGACTTTTGTTAAACTGCTAGATATAGCCTCTTGTTGTATCACAATTCCCAACTTGGTTCCCATCTACTCTTTTTTTAGCATTGCATTTTTTTTAATCTGGGGATATTGCAGTGAAATACAAAATAAGGTCTCTCCTTTTTATTGATGTGGCCCTTGCAGTTGGTATGAGTCATGTCAGCTGACCTGTAGGCTGGCAATCATTGGGTAAGTGACGGCGCACCGCAGGGCTCACTGCTGAGACAGCTATGTTTATTATTAGGTAGCAGCATTATTGCCACTAATAATAATCCGCCTGCCAAGACAAATAGGTCAGCTTAAGGGATACACTGCCCTGTTCACCCTGTGATGTGTTTGTACGGTGAAGCAAAACCAGTGATTGATTCAGCTCTGTGTTTTACTTTGCCCGCTCCTCAGCAGCACCTCATATCTCAACCAGGTTCTTTTTTTTTCAGCCACTAAAATATACACTAAATGTAACGCATGGAAAGGCAAATGCTCTTCAGGGTATAAAGAAGAGAAACCATAAGCCTTGGAAAAAATGATAACGTGTTGAAAGGTGAAAAAAAACATTGTACAACAATAGGGCGGCCTCCGAGCGCTTACTTCACTCCTACAGTGGCGTGACACCCTGGCCACTCAGATATGACTAACACCTTCCATTTGCTATTGTGCAAAGCGGATTACACTAATCTTTTTATTTAACATCTGAAATGCACTTTTTACAATAATATTTACTTAAAGAGAAAGTGTGCCTAAAGGAGACGTCATAGATTATTTAATAACAAATCTATGTTGTTGTGACTGCAAGCTCTAAGCTCATTGGTTCTCTCATTTACTGGGCATCCTGGTTCAAGGGTAAATTGCAGGATTCTAATTCAGAGTGTTTGATTCCTGTGCATACTGGGTAAATCTCCAGACATAATGCATAATGAGTAATGTAATAGTAGGTGCCATTTTTACTCCAGCAATATTAGATTTTAGCCATCGATCAATCAACCATTTATTGTTTATCTATATCTTACACACACATGTTTCTGCATGACCTCTACAGAAGCTCTTTCAGACAAGTGGCATTTTATGACACTGGGCTAATTGGCTCCAGTGCAGTACAAAATTTACTATTACTTTTCTATCTGAAATAGCCAACCAGAAATGTATTCTACCTGCAATGTTCAATATCCCCCTTGATATGGGAGGTCGAATCCAGATGACAGATATGCATTATGCAGTGAGATTATCTGTGCACTGGTAGTGATAAGCAGAATGTTTCAGCAGGTATGGATTCTTGGCTAAATTTCCCATTTTGCCATGAGTTAATTTTTTCATAATTTTTTCCGGCCACAAAATATCACTGCGATAAGACACCTATAGACCCCAATGTATCTGCACGAAAAAAGGCACCACAATAAACCACCAGTCACAACCAAGAACAGTTGCAGCAGAAAAGTACAAATTTGATGCATTCACGTTTTCTACCAGTTTACTTCAATCAAGTTTTTTATATTTTAATTTTTTAATAAGTTTGGTAAAAAAGTTTATTCAAATTTGAAAACACATAACATTTGAAAATGAATAAATAAGCCTTCCCATGTCTTTTATATAATTTGCTATCCAGTACTTTTTTTTTTTTTTTTAAATCTAGCACAAGATTTAATAGTGCGGATTTATTAATCTTTTTGTTACAATAGAGGTAATCTTGTATGTATTTTTAAAGTTCAGTTCTTTGTTTAGTATACCTCAATCAGAGTTCTGATTTCCTATTTTAACTAAATGAAACTACAGCCACCCTTTGTGGCACTGTTGTAAATATAATGTAGCATTTCAGATAAAAATGAAGTTATTGTGCTCTGTGTCTTGCGTGCCAAGTGCTCCAACCTTCTGATCCTGAGTGAATATTTCAAATCCCTGCTGCAATGCAAGAAATGTTTTTTTGTTTGTTTTTTTTTGCCAGAAAGGAAATAGCCAGGAAACGCACTTTGCTGCTTTCTTCCTACAGATTGCACAACATTATTTAATATTACAAATATAGGAAACACTAAATGATATATCTTAAAATAACTTGAATAGTAATAGTATTTCTTACTGTAAATAAACCCTTAAATAATATTCTGAAAACTGTGAGATGCGGAACTAGGAACTATTGCAATAAAATATATAATGTTTGTACCAAGTTTAGTAAACTATAGCAACCAAATGCTGTTTGTCTTCAAACAGGAGACAAGTAAATGCTCCTGGTCCATTGGATGCTATGGGCTGCAACTTTTATTACATCATGTACAATAAATTGTTTGTTAGTTCTTGTTTGGCAAAACAATGATACTTCCATGTCTGAGAGATGGTTCCTTCATAACATATTACCTGATATTACCTGACAATGGACACTAGACTGTCAGGGCCTGCTTGCAGCAGTTTTTGTTTTTATAAACAACTGGTAATCTACCACTATGATACAGCTTAACAGTTCTCAGTAGAGGGGAACTTCACCCAAATGCAAAGAAAACATACATTCAGGCAACTTTGCAATATACATTAATTAAAAAATATGCAGCCTTGTCATGATTTTTAATGTAATAATATGGTTTGGACCAGTTACCTAAGCCTGTCCCCCTGTTCTCCTGCTGATCTGGCTGACTACTTTGGGATAAAAACAGTAGTCGATTGTCCTCAGCTTGCCTTCAGCCTGCATCCTCAAAATCCCAGAATCCCCTGCATATGTGATATCAATATGGAAAGGAACATCACAGTGCAATGAATTGTGGGTTATATTATTCCTGCATGCTGTTTGTAGGTTGTGGAGTTGTATTTGTAACATCAGTGGTTTATTCCCTCCTCCCCTGCCAGAATGCAGAAAGAGAAGAACTGTTTTGCAGCTGGATTTCAGCATATAAATGGTATTTTTAGTTCAATCGTTTTTATTTGCTTTTTTAACTTTTACAGATTGGATATCAAGGTTAAATTTTTCCGTAATATACAGTTTTTATCCTAAAAGGGTAGAAAAGAAAGGAAGAACAAAGGAGGAGAAGAGGTCCCATTTTGGTGAACAATGGGCCAAAGAGTGGATGAAAAAGAAGACAGCTTAATAAACTTGTGAACAAAACAATAAAGTGACGGTTCTTTTAATCTTTAAGTCCAGTTTTCTTTATATAATCGTGCCTTTGAGGTCCCAAGTAATAGATAAAAGTCAGAAAAATTAGCGTCCGTGGGAATGTGGTTCGTGTATATCCCTAATAGACTCACTTTTAATTCCTATAATATAAATGGTATTTATTCATACTAGGAACAGATTACAGTGATAGATATATAGGGGTTTCTGTGTTGTGTAGGGCTCTTTAGCAAATTTTGGTTTGGAAGCTGGAGTTCCCTTTAAATGCAATTTGTATAGACAAAAAATGAAATGATATCTTCATATATGCAGACTCATGCAATATATAGTGATAAAATCCTTTTAATGTTGGTTTGAAAGTCAGTTTTACAAAATATAACTGCTGCCCTTACTATTCCTGCATAACACATTAAATATACACATATACAGGTCCTTTTCAAAAAATTAGCATATTGTGATAAAGTTCATTATTTTCTGTAATGTACTGATAAACATTAGACTTTCATATATTTTAGATTCATTACACACAACTGAAGTAGTTCAAGCCTTTTCTTGTTTTAATATTGATGATTGTGGCATACAGCTCATGAAAACCCAAAATTCCTATCTCAAAAAATTAGCATATCATGAAAAGGTTCTCTAAACGAGCTATTAACCTAATCATCTGAATCAACAAATTAACTCTAAAAACCTGCAAAAGATTCCTGAGGCTTTTAAAAACTCCCAGCCTGGTTCATTACTCAAAACCGCAATCATGGGTAAGACTGCCGACCTGACTGCTGTCCAGAAGGCCATCATTGACACCCTCAAGCAAGAGGGTAAGACACAGAAAGAAATTTCTGAACGAATAGGCTGTTCCCAGAGTGCTGTATCAAGGCACCTCAGTGGGAAGTCTGTGGGAAGGAAAAAGTGTGGCAGAAAATGCTGCACAACGAGAAGAGGTGACTGGGCCCTGAGGAAGATTGTGGAGAAGGACCGATTCCTGACCTTGGGGGACCTGCGGAAGCAGTGGACTGAGTCTGGAGTAGAAACATCCAGAGCCACCGTGTACAGGCGTGTGCAGGAAATGGGCTACAGGTGCCGCATTCCCCAGGTCAAGCCACTTTTGAACCAGAAACAGCGGCAGAAGCGCCTGACCTGGGCTACAGAGAAGCAGCACTGGACTGTTGCTCAGTGGTCCAAAGTATGTCATTCGGAAATCAAGGTGCCAGAGTCTGGAGGAAGACTGGGGAGAGGGAAATGCCAAAATGCCTGAAGTCCAGTGTCAAGTACCCACAGTCAGTGATGGTCTGGGGTGCCATGTCAGCTGCTGGTGTTGGTCCACTGTGTTTTATCAAGGGCAGGGTCAATGCAGCTAGCTATCAGGAGATTTTGGAGCACTTCATGCTTCCATCTGCTGAAAAGCTTTATGGAGATGAAGATTTCATTTTTCAGCACGACCTGGCACCTGCTCACAGTGCCAAAACCACTGGAAAATGGTTTACTGACCATGGTATTACTGTGCTCAATTGGCCTGCCAACTCTCCTGACCTGAACCCCATAGAGAATCTGTGGGATATTGTGAAGAAAAAGTTGAGAGACACAAGACCCAACACTCTGGATGAGCTTAAGGCCGCTATTGAAGCATCCTGGGCCTCCATAACACCTGAGCAGTGCCACAGGCTGATTGCCTCCATGCCACGCCGCATTGAAGCAGTCATTTCTGCAAAAGGATTCCCGACCAAGTATTGAGTGCATAACTGAACATAATTATTTGAAGGTTGACTTTTTTTGTATTAAAAACACTTTTTTTTTATTGGGCGGATGAAATATGCTAATTTTTTGAGATAGGAATTTTGGGTTTTCATGAGCTGTATGCCACAATCATCAATATTAAAACAAGAAAAGGCTTGAACTACTTCAGTTGTGTGTAATGAATCTAAAATATATGAAAGTCTAATGTTTATCAGTACATTACAGAAAATAATGAACTTTATCACAATATGCTAATTTTTTGAAAAGGACCTGTATAAGGCACGAGGATGCAGGTAACGTTTTCTTGTCATTGTGCTAGTATAAGCATTTGCAAACAATGGATTCTACTTAATAAACTATAATTAACTATCCGCATAAAATTATGCATTTTATTTCAGGGAGTTTATTTTTTTTCATTTCATTCATTTATCTTTTTTTGGGGGTCTGAGCTGGGGCAGATATTTCCAATGTGGGCTAGAAGCCAAGACTTGCATTAGTATCTAAAATGAAATCTGTTTGTGATTGTTAGCAAAATTTGCTCTGTCCATTGTCCTGGCGTGTAAGACAATCACACATTGAAGCATAACTAGTAATACCATAACTCATAACATTGTCTGCATGAGTTGAAGCACTCAGATTCGAAGCCAACAGACTGGTAAATGGCAGCCAGCCATAAACACACAAAAGCTTTCAGATTAATTTCCTCTGAGGTTTCTTTCAAATTCCACGAATGATGAAACTTGTTTTAGTCTCATCTTTACTGGGGTTTCTAGCCAGATTTTTAAAACAGATAAGTAGAAAATAAATTAACAAATAACATACATGTCAGGGTCTACTTGACATATATAATTGGTATAATACAAGATTACTGTGGCATGCTTGGAAGCCTCGGTGATGGATGATAAATGGTTCCATTAAGCCAATTTTGTTTTTTTTTTTGGAGATAAACAGCGTATTAATTCTTTAAAAAAATCTTTGGATTGCAAATGACTTTTAGACAAGTTCTAAAATTAAAAGTGTGTTAATGATCTTAAGAACATAAAAATATACAACTTATTATAAAGAAATGACAAATACAAATTCTGTATAATACATAAGAAAAAATGTAAAATACAATACATACATCCTTATATTTCTGTGGAGAAAGAAGATAATAAAGCATTGTACCTCTCAAACCATCAACTAGCAGGATGCATTTACTTGTAACCTGTTGAAAAACAAATATCTGGGACAAACTGTGTCCTATGCAAATAAGTAGACCAGCAGCCCCAACTTGCACTGCCATCACACAGTGCCTGCCTACACCACAAAACCAAAAATGCTATTCAGCCAGCCCTTGCTGCTACTGGCTTTTCCACTTACATTAGCAGATCAGGAGCAAGGCATAGTGATCTTGGTGCGAGGAAGTCCTGTACTTTGCACCTTTCCTGAGCAAGTGTTTTAAGTCCCTAGCACCTTGCCCACATAAGCACTTTATCTTGCACCTATGGAATAATGTGATATTGTGGGGATTGCAAATGGAGGGTACAACCTATGCCACAATGTGTACTAATCACTGCCATATTCACATCTTTTATTCCACCATAATTGGTCACAATGATGTGCACTGGATAGTGTCAGGAGCAATTTCTACTCTGCAGTTTTAATTATACAGATACAGGCTGTCACTGCAGCGGGTTGTGCCATGAAAGTGACCCCTTCTCAGTGGCTGCATTGGGATTCCAGTAAGGAACAGATGCTGCCTGTCATGCACATACATGTGCTGAATGGTTACTTGCAGTATTATGGTCATCTGTTTGATTCCATCCAGGGTGCTTTTTGCAAGGTGTTTGCATGTTCTTTCTGTGCTTCTGAATGTGGGATTTATATTGTAAGCTTCAATGATGTAGAAAATGATTAGTATCTTCTATGAAGTGGAATTTGTTGTGGATATTTAATTAAAGTATCATACAGGTACAGAACCTGTTATCCAGAATACTCAGAACCTGGGGTTTTCTGGATAAGAAAACTTTTAGTACTTTGGATCACCATACTTTCATGCTTCTAAAAATCATTTAACTATTAAATAAGGCTTATAGGATTGTTTTGCCTCCAATAAGCATTAATTATATCTTATTCAGGATCTAGTACAAGGTACTGTTTCATTATTACAATGGAAAAGGAAAACTGAGTCTAAGGTAGATGGCCTTCCCATACTTCGGAGCTTTCTGGATAATGGGCATTGTGGCATTAGAATCAAGCACACTGAGATGTGGAACATCCAGCCAAGGGAACCATGCATTTCTATTGTTACATTACTACATAATTCATTTAGGTTGAAAGACAACAGTCCATCAAATTCACCCCTTCCAAATGACCCCCAGCAGACAAACATATCTTTAAAAACTCTCTCACATTATATAGAAATATAAATACACATACCTATACTAACTGTAGAACTTAAGATGACAATAGCCTTGGCTATTATGCTTGACCTATAAGTCATCCAAGGCATTAAAGTGATACTGACAGCCAATTAAAAAATTTTTTTTTACACCTGCTGTTGTGTTTTCATTTGTATCAGCTTTAAATTCCTTATAAACTAAATCTGCAAAGTTTTTTCACTTCATAATTATGATAGCATTAATTACAGACCCACTGAGTAGCATGTTTGTTCCCCTCTTCTGGGTTTTAATTGAAATGCCTCCCAAGTGAATAAATATGCCCAATCACAAACCTGCAACGCCCCTTCTGCTTTCAGCCGGTGTGTGACAAGCTCAGCTCCGTTGTCTATGTGTAATGGGGAGGAGGGAGGGAGAGCAGACAGGCACCGGAAATCTTAAGCTGGCCTGCTATTTAATTCTTTGTGGGAAGAGCAGAGAGGGGGCACAGCCCTTTGAAGTAGGCAGGCAACAGAAAGATCAAGTCAGTCAACATGACCTATAGGTAGGTTTGGAAGTAGGTTCTTATTTTTAAAATACATTTTTTGGTGTCAGTATCACTTTAATAGAATCTGCCATTACCACATCACTAGGAAGGGCATTCTACAACCTCACTGCCCTAACCGTGAAGAACCACCTACGCTGCTTCAAATGAAAAATTAGTGTTCAGCTCTTATGGGCAAGGCTACTATTATATTCTGTCATGAGATAAATTTCCGCTTTATAACCATCATCCTGTTGGATATAGAAGCACATTTTTATATCCATAAACAGGATACTGTTTAGACATCTGAAAAGCTTCTTACAAAACAAGATTTCAGCAGAACTCAATTAACCTGCTGAAACCATAGTAATCAGGGAAAAGGTACAAAGGAGTCATTTAAGTCTATTGCCTGGTTTAAAATAAAATGTCATTGCTTTGGGCATAATTATTTATGAATAGTACAGTTGTTAACTTTTATTGTACCATTTCTGTCTTAAAAGTAAAGTTACTTGGGGTGCCAAATGTTAGGCACCCCAAGTTACTATAACTGCTTACCTGATACCCTGGGCCAGTCTTCCAGTTTGGTGAAAACTGCATCAGCCTGGTGTACTTTTGTAGGAATGCCACGCCATGGTCTTCTTCTGCTTTATCATTTTTCTGTGTGGCCCAGGGCCAGTGTGCAGGCAAAGTAGAGTGAAAAGCTGGGTTTTTCTTTCTAAGTTCTGGGTTTTGACTACACATGAACCCCAGCCCATAATGGACAGAAGATTTAGCAAGAAGAAGATGATGGCTGCATGGTGCTCCTACCATAGTATCCTGGGCCAGTGCAGTTTTTAGCAACAGGATAACTGGCAAGGAGATCTTACACATGGGTGTTTTTGAGTGTGTTTGATGTGTGCTAAAATGCAGGTTTGAGAGCACCTAAACGCATCAGTTAATTGTTTCTATTATATTCTGCCTGGTTGTACTCATGAGTGTTTAGAGTTGTGTTTTACTGCATTCAGGTTTTATTTATTTTTTTTAAAGACACAACATGTTGCAGTTTTTTACACTATGGGGCACATTTACTAAACAATTTTGAGATAATTTTGTATTTTTTCTAACTTTTTTTAACTTATAGAACATTTTGGAATGTATGCGAAATGTTTGTTAAAATTCCATTTTTCATGGTTTTCTTTAAATTTCCACAAAAAAATTGTACTTTGCGCAAAGAATACAAACATTTCGGAGTTCGTTAACACTTTGGTTACACTTTCCTCAGGATTATCTTTTTGGCAGGTTGGATCTGTTGAGTACCATTGAGTCCTATGGAAGGCTTCCAAAGCCAGACATGGAAGGCACCAAAGCCAGAAAGTTCTTGTGGCAAAATGAACTTTTCGGCACAAAAATATTGTGACTTTCGGAACGCAATTGTGATATTTTGTACGAACGATAAAAGCATTGTCGAAACATTTTAGAACTTCAGAAATTATCGTGGTTACACTGTATTTTTATCATATCGTGTTTTAAGCCCAAAAATCGGATTTTAGTAAATGTGCCCCTATATGTGTGTTAATAAACATACAATAGAAAAGATTATGTTTGTGTTCTACCCCCTTCCCCGAGCGTGTCTAAATTAAACTTACGGTCAGCGTGTCGGGGAAGGCAGGAGGGAGACCTGCGGGTCGGTATTGTGCCCTGTGGGGACGGGTCTGGGCTGCCGGGGCCCGCAGTTCCCGGTGGCCCAGTCCGACCCTGCCCAGGAGTTAGTGGTAGGTAATCATGGCTCTGCCAACACAAAGAGAACGATAATACTGGTATGGAACTTGTTATCCAGAATGCTTCCAATCTGGGGTTCTCCAACTAAGAGGTCTTTCTGAAATTTGGATCTCTATTCCTTAAGTCAACTAAAAAATCATTTAAACATTAAATAAAGCCAAGATGATTATTTTGCCTCTAATAAGGATTAATGATATCTTAGTTGGGATCAAGGTACTGTTTTATTATTACAGAGAAAAAGAAAATAATTTTAAAAAATTAGAATGATTTGTGTAAAATGGAGTTTATGGGAGATGAGCTTCCCAAAATGTAGATCTTTCTGGATAACAGGATTTCATACAACGAATCCCATACCTGTATTGCAGTTCCCTGTACTCACTCGATTGGGGTGTGTTTCTAGCACCTTGTAATAAACGTTTTCAGTCGGATGCTGCGCAGTCAAATAACCCCTTGCCAAGGGTTTAGGTGAACATCACAGAAAAATCAAACTGTAGCACATCCTTGTTGCAAAAAGTAAAAATGTGATTTTATTTTCAGTTCACATGAACAGGCAATGTTTCGGCTTACTCCTGCCCTTTCTCAAGCATCAAGGTATAGCAATTCCCTGTCAGATCCACAAACCTGCTTGCTGGCCACACACAACACAGGAAAATTTAAGTGCCCACTCCTTCTATTTTTGTAAAATAACAATGGTAAAACCATCTTCTTGACACTGCATATCCCATTTAATTTATTTTGACTGCAAAAATAGATTTTTTGATAAACAATAAGTAAATGAATGTAAACATTAACCCAAACAAGTTGCTTATATGTCAGGGGAACTATGACTCTGTAAAACCAGAGGTAGGTTTCAACTTATAAACTAGGCATGTTTCAGGCCAATAATAAACAAGTAGCCAGTAGCATGCTAACATGTCTGTGTGACCTTGCTTGACTACATGTATTTCAAAGAGAAGCTAAAGCTAAGCTAAACAGATGCTCTGCGATGCTAATTTCCTGTACCAACCCGATTTCAATCATATTGCTGAGTTTAAACAGTACATCTTGTTACTGTCAATCATTATCAGCTCCAGTTCTGATATGATGTTTAAGCAGTATTTCTTCCAGTTCCCGCCCAAATTCTAAATACTCCCATCAGAACCACACCTTTCAGTCTCTTTTCACTCACATCCATACAGGTAGGGTGGGGTATAAAGGGCTCTATATTGTAGTGATCCATGTAAAAGCAGGAAAGGAAAATATATAAATTTCTTCTTGCTCTCAAGAGGAAAACACAGCAAATCCAGTTGATTTTACTTATTACTACATATATACCATGGATGAATGAGAACCTTCACAAACCTCTTGCTCTGACTTATCCTAAATATATGTACAACCCCTATTATTTCATATATATATATATCCTTATAGTAACCAAGCTAAAAGTAAAAGAGAAATTGGCTCTATCCTCAGTTCACCTTGGTTGGTATGCAAAAGAAAAGAACCAGTTTGACTAAATTTCCTCACTCTGTTGTATAAGAGATGACACATCCATAAATAGAAAGAACAACAAAGTACACTAAAGAAGAGTAAAACAGAAAAAAGAACATTTGATTAGATATAATTACACAAGCACGAGCACATTGTAAATTTCCACCTTGAACGACACACCTTTTTTTTTTAGAGGTGCAAAGATTACTGTTTAGAAACTTTGGGATAAGCCCATGTAATTAAATAATACTTGTTTCTTGTAGTCCATGAGAGGGATCTGACTGGCTCTCAATTTGCCTTTCATTTACATGTGGTGTTAACTGACCACAGGAGCATTTTAATTTGACATTCTCCTCTTCACAGACACCGTGATGAGTGCAGAGGTAAAGTAATAATGAATGGAACGTTTTCTACAGTTCTTGCAGCCCATAGTACCAAGCAGCAGGTAACATTTATTGGTCAGTAAATATTTGACTGGTTACTATGGGTTACTAGACCAAAGCTTTACACCTTACACATTACCACCCATGTACCAGAGTGGGAATATCAGTTCCAGGACATATCCCCATTAACCCCTGCCCTGCTGCCAATCGCTCACAAACCCCACCATCACCATCACATACCTCCTTTCACATGTTCACTGCACCCTAGGCATCCGCCTCTTCTGCCCGCCCCTACTTCCAACCCTGGGGAATATATTATGCCATTTTATAAGTTTACAAAATGAATGCAAACATATGGGTGGTTCAATGACAACAAGGGCCGAATCATTATCATTTCATTATCAGGGATGAGTAAAAAGTGCCCATTAAACAAAAACTCCTGGAAACTGTCCCACAGAGCTTGCAATCGATGGCAAATGTGAGTTGTTATATACAAGTATAGTCACTATTACTGTGTTTGGCAGACCTAAGACCAGGGTATAGAGTTACTGGAAAGCGCTGAAATGCCTAAAGAAAGCGCTGAGGGACTGGGGAGCCGAGCTACATAGGATTTCCCTCCAGCTAACAAGGAGTTAATGAGGTCAGCTTACTGGGCGGGAAAGAAAGCAGCTTTTACTCACCCCTCCCCTTCTGCTTGCCAGTTTTCTCTGCAGGGGTCACACAGCAGGCACGGAGCTGCATCTCCCTCCCTCCCTCCCTGTTTAAGAGCAAATAGCTACACCCATTGGTCGGCATAATCTGTTAGTTGCATGCTTTAAATAATTTTATTTGCAGGCTTTCAAAAAAAAAAAAAAAAAAAAAAAAAAAAAAAGTTTTTATTGTATAATTTACATTTCGTTTTGTCACAGCAAATGGCGGGGGACAGTCCTTGGCCATTTATTTTCTGGTGGTGTTTTGAGGGTTTTTCACATGCCCACTGCTTTGCAGTGGCCGGCATTCGTTTGAAACAGTTAAATAAAAAAAATGTTGTTGCGATGTTTGGAAAAGTTGTATTACATGGCAAGGACTGTTTTGTTCTAGGTTATGAAATAAAGCTGTGGCCGAACTCCACCCACATAAAGAAAAGCCCTGGTGTCATAGTGTTTTTTCTTGGTTGGGCATTGTAGGCAAAAGGGGTCAATTCTGGTGGGGAGGGAATAAGTCTCCGCAGTCTCACCAGCGTACCAAGTAGTTTGTTTTGTTTACAGGGCAAGTTATAGAGTATTGCTGAAAAATGATCTATCCATTATGCCATGTACAGATAACACCTAGCTTGCAAACTAGATAATACACTGACTCACAAATACCACACTTTATACATGGGGAATTTGTCCCTTTATTTTCGGTTTAACGGTCTATTCATAATAAGGAACTGAGATGAAACCCTAAATGACCCTGCAGTAAATGACTCCTGGGTTTATCCTGTCACTTCCTGGTGTTATAAAAACCCTTTGTGAGATGCTGATAGTTCTCTTTTCCACCATGTGAAAATGTGTCAGCCCTGTTATAACCCCCAACTGGTTCTTATTTATTGGGTAAAGTGTTATTTTTTAATTATTTACTTTTTTTTGTTGTGAAGCTGTCAGAATTAGAATTTTGACTACTGTCTTGTTGCTAAGACCTAATTGCCAGTGCCAGCTGAGACACTCACTTTACAGGGCCACAGGCAGCACTTCCCAAGTACTTTCGGCTTATGGAATGAACTGGTACTTGAATGTGGTTCAGCCAATCATTATGATCCTTTTCACTAGTAAAGCAGAAAACTCACCACCCTTGCCCATAACTAGTGATAGAACCAGGTGCTACTGCACCTATCTTCATCTGACAGGATTATACATATTGTAACCTAAAAACATATTTGGCTAAAGCCTTAAGGTGGCCTTAACGGATACTGGTCCTTTAGACTGATTTGACAGCTTATCTGCCTGTGTATGGGCACCACCAACGAGCCTCCCCGACTGGCATCTAGCCTGACATTGGCCAGATCTCGATCAGGCAGGTTTGATTATTCCATTGGATTGGGGAACGCATCAACTTGTTGATGGGGTCCCCGATCCAAAGGCGCCTATGCCAGCCATGGCTATGCCAGCTGCTGTAATCGATCGTTTGGCTGAATTAGCCTGATATCGCCCACCCATAGGTGGGCATATCAGGACAAGATCCTCTTACTTGGTGACCTAGACAAACAAGCAGATTTTACAGTGTATGGCCAATTTAATACACTAGAATGAGGGAAAACATTACATTTGCTTAAAAAAGGATGGCGCTTCCCTACTGTGTCAGTTACGGAAAAACATAAAAACATTGGTATTGGAATCAATGTGGTAATGTAATCAAATTCATATTGTTTGCCCCTAGTTAGTAACCAATACCAACCAATCAGCAGAAGCATTTTATGGTCACCTGCTTGAAAGCAAACATTTCATTGGTTGACATGGGTTACAAGACCTCAAAGGCACATTTATTAAAACTATAAAAATTTGAATAAACACATTTTTACAAATCCGAAACCTCTAAAGCTTTAAGCAAAATAAATATCCTTCAGGGAAGGGACATCTACCATTAACTTCTACATGATCTCCTTAAGTTTTAGCTGGCAAATTATCAGATTTAGATTTTTAGCAGTTTTCAAAATGTTGCAAGTAAAATGGCCCCTTACTCCAGTTAGATTTGTTATTACATTACCCTAATAGTCACTTACTACACATGATTCGGAATCCTTTTTCCCCTTGAATTTCTATAGCACATACATGGCAATCCAGTGGGGACTAAAAATGATGCATTAATTAAAATATCTGAATATAGAAAGCACAAATAAAATAAAATGTGGAATGTTTACAAACAAAAAAACCCTGAAAACTTCTAAAACGACAAATCAAATAAAGATTGTTACAATTTGCCTAGGACAACTCCCATTGACTTCTACATGACCTCAACAGCTTTTAGATGGTGTATTTTTCCATTTGCATTTTTCCTGGTTTTGACACATAATACATGGCAAAAATTTGCATTTTTTTTTTTTACACACGATTGCAGAAAAATAAAATACAAACGTTAGTGAATGGCCACCTCTGTGTTGACAGTGCAGACTATATAGCAACAGTGTAAAACCTCAGTGGCGTTAGAACAACACCGCGTTGAGTCTAATTGCACAATGGCTTCGGTTCATACAAGGTGATTCATACTGTAAATGCAGCAATCTTTTTCAGTTTTTGTTCAGACGTTTATCAATTTGATGGAGCTAGCTTTATGCAAGCCACAAAAGTCAGAACAGATGTACAGATTTGAGAGTTAGGTTGGTGACAAAGATGGTACAGTATACTGCAGAGAAAAGTTAGCCACACAATATATAATCAACATCTGGGATTAACAGAACTGACAGACTATTTGTAAAGAAAGAAACTGCTATTACATCTGAACAGAATCCTTTCCCCTTCATAGGCCTTAAAGGTCAAGTAGCACCAACAATTTTAAAAAGCTACTTAAAACTGTAAATATTGGGCATCTGAGGCAAACTGGAAAGGCTTCAGAAGGGGTTTTTGCCTTCCTCTGGATCAACTAGCAGTTAGGCAGGTTATATATAGACATAAAAGTTTGAACTTTATGGACATGTGTCCTTTTTCAACCCAAGTTAATATGTAGAACACAGTACAGTGAAACCTCAATTTTACATACCCTCTTTTTATACTGTTTTGTTGTGGTCCCACAAATGCATTTGTATAAAAATGTTCACCAACATGTTTTCTTTTTTCTGGGTGAGACTGTGGTCCAGTCCAATGGGCGCTTTTTTGGTATTTTAGGTGCTGAGATATCCATCTGTGTATCTGTTATTCCCCAATCTGTGAGAATGGTTTTGGCTTCGCTTGGTGTGGTAAAGGAGAATTGTTGGCCATTGCACAGTATTATTAGTCGCACAGGGAAGCCCCATTTGTAGGGAATACTTTGTTTCCTTAACGCATCCGTAATTAGGGAAAATTCCCTTCTCCTGTAGGGTGTGGACTGATAGATCCGTATAAATGTGTAAGGATTGGTATTGATCCGGAATTTGGCTGTTCATTCTAAAGAGTCTCAAAAGTGCTTCATTTGTAGAATAAAAGTGAATTCTAGCAATCGTATCTCGTGGTACTTCTGTTGGTTTTTTGGCTTTGGGACTCTATGAATCCTGTCTACTGTTAAGTGAGTAGCATTCACGTGCGGTAGCAAAGTTGTGAGCAAAGTGTCAAAGTAAGGGGTTAACTCTTCTTGCTTTACTTGTTCTGGGATACCCCTGATTCTTATATTGTTGCGCCTTGATCGATCCTCCAAGTCAGCCAACTTGTCTTTCATAGTTAGCACTTGTTTGTTAAGGGATTCAAGGCATTCGGAGTACTGGTTTTGCACATTAGATATATCGTCCACATGTTTTTCTATGGCGTCTACTCTGTTACCAATATGGTGGACGTCAGATCGTAGTGTTTGTATAGCCTCCTTAATGTCAGAATGCAGAGAGATTTTTAGGTCGCTTAATAGTGATTTAAGTATGCTCACCGTAATAGGAGCAGTGTCGGTAGCAGAGGGGTCTTCCCCGTCCGAAGCATTCTCCGATATCGCGCGTTCACCCGCCTCCGGCCCAACTGCGCCATCAGATGGTTTAAGGCTCGGTCAGTTTGTTTTAGCCAAAAATGAAGTCAAATCAGCTTGGGGATGTTTCTTGTTACCTTTAGAAGGCATAACTGCATTGAGAGAGGACTTCCGTTTGGTTAGTTCTGTGTGTAGCCGGAGTAAGACCAGGACAAGCAGCGGAGCTCCTTAACTCACATCCGCCTGCATGCGCGTCCAAGCCACGCCCCTCACCAACATGTTTTCTTACTCTATATCATAGTCACATAACAGTGAGCTTTCCAATTAATATGATGAAGCCTTAGTATATTGTAGAAAACGACATTATATTTTACTAATGTTACACTGAATGCCTGCAAGTTAGAGGTGGCCCTTATGATATTGTATGGTTCTGAGAAGGTACAGCTAATTCTAAGGCAATTTGCAATTTGTGTTTTTTACTTTCTGCTGTTTATTTAACTTTCCTGTCCCTATTGCTGACATTACTCACCACCAGGCAGGAGTATGAACTGCAAACTGTAATATGAATGGTCATAAAATAAATAGTAATAAAACAGTCACAAAAAGCATCAGCTGTCTCTTTAGAGGGGGCAGTGACCCCCACCAATCACATAGCACCTTCAGTTGCAGGCTGGAGAGGCAGAGAATATGTAAAACCACAGACAATGTCCAGTGAGACTATTACAGGTATGGGATCCCTTATCCAGAAACTTGTTATCCAGAAAGTTCTGAATTACGGAAAGGCCATCTCCCACCATTATAAGCAAATAATTCTAATTTTTAAAAATGATTTCCTTTATCCCTGTAATAATAAAACAGTACCTTGTACTTGATCCCAGCTAAGATATAATTAATCCTTATTGGAGGCAAAACAAGTCTAGTGGGTTTATTCAATATTTAAATGATTTTTAGCAGTCTTATTGAGTTATTGAGACCCATATTAGAGAAAGATCCCGTATCTGGAAAACCCCAGGTCCCGAGCATTCTGGATAATAGGTCCCATACCTGTATTAACAATACTCACATTAATTAAGGGCCATGGCTAGTGATGAGCGAATCTGTCCCATTTCGCTTCGCCATAAAATTCGCAAAACGTAGGAAAATTCGCGAAACACATTTGTCATCCGCGTCTTTTTTGTCGCCCGCAGCTAATTTTTTTGGTCGCCCGCGGGTTTCTTACGTGACCGCGCCCAATCTGACGCGCAACAAATTTTTCACGGACGTTTCGCGAAACAATTCGCCAGTGGTGAAATGCAGGAAATTTGCTGCAAATCCATGCCTCGCAAATAAATTCGCTCATCACTAGCCATGGCCCATTAAAATATAGTTATATTGTCCTCATTGCAGAATTTTCTTTTTTTAAACATTTATTTTTCTTGGTTTTATATAAAAGGGGGTGGGAAGAAGGGAGGATCAATAGTAGTGCTACGGGTAGGATTCCTGTTGAGGTGCATTATATTATACACATTTTACATGGATATTGCATTGTATTCATCAAAAAGGATCAATTCTTCTATATCAAACCAGGGCTGTCAGATATTATCAAACTTACTGAGACAGCGCTGGCTAGGTAGGCGAATTTAATTACTGGGAGTGCCGACATTCACTAGTTTTTGCCACATATTCTATGTAGGAGTTTTGGGGCCCATCCATCTCAAAATGATTCATTTGTGTAGTAAAGCAGGGGTGTGGTAAGGAGGCTCTGAAATGTACCAATTATAGCATCATCTACAACACAAAGTAGGCAACATTGGGGGCAACAACAGGGGAGGGAGGCCAGGTGTGCGGAGAGGTATGATGTGATGGTTCTCCAAAAATGTTGAATTTGGGGGCATTGCCAAATCATATAGGCAGAATATTCTTTAATTTATGTGCATTAACCTAGCTTTGTATCTTATTTATGAAATAATTCTGAATTGTTTTATACATAAGATTCAAAGCTAAGTTAATTCAGGTAAACTAACAAACATTCATTTTAAAATGCAGTACAGTATGTAGTTTCATGGATGCTTAATTTCTTCATTATTATAGATTAGATGAATACTGAACAACAAAATGAATGATAGTAGCTATGAGTGACTTGGTAATTTGGCAGGTAGCATATATAGCAGCAAAGTGCATTATATAAGTTTGTCTGATCACATCGGGGCAGACCGTGTGAAACCATTTTGTCGCCCATAGGAAATTATTCTACACAGACTCCTACACTATTATTAAATAATGAAGTTAGTACTTATTAGCAAGGCCATAAAACATTCTCTATTAGCACATAATTCTTTATACATATATATTTTGTCCTATACGATCATCTAGGTGTCACGAGTAATGTCTGTCTCTCTCACAATGAATTTGACACGCTACCATATCCATTAAAGTGGCAGTTCACCTGTAGATTCACTTCTAGCATGTTGTTGATAGTGATATTCTGAGACATTTTGCAATTGTTCTTCATGTGTTATTTTTTTATGGTTTTACAGTTATTTCAGTTATTTCCATTTTTTGTTCAGCAGCTCTCAAGTTTGATATTTCAGCAGCTATCTCGTTGCTAGAGTTTGAAAAAAAAGTATCAATAACAAATTGTAGCTTCACAGAGCAACAGTCTTTGTCTGCTGGGGTCAGTGACCCCCATTTGAAAGAAGTAGAGAAATAGAACTTTAAAGAATAAATAACGAAGACCAATTGCAAAATTGCTAAGAATAGGCCATTGTATAACATACTAAAAGTTAACTTATAGGTAAACCACCGGTTTAAGGTAAATATACAATAATGGGTGACACTAAAATGAAGGTTTATGATCTCTGAACATTTTTGACATTTGCATTGTACAAGAAGAATTATTATAGGCATGATTCTATTTCTCCTAAAATACTACAGTTATAAGGTCTTTTATTTGGGAATACTATTCGGAATACTCAGGACCTGAAGTTTCCCCAATCTTTCCATAATATGGATTACCAGACCTTAACTCTGCTTAAAATCGTGTAAACATTAAATAAACCCAATAGGATTGTTTTGCCTCCAATAACGATTAATCACATGTTAGTTAGGATCAAGTACAGGAACTAGTTTATTATTACAGAGAAAAAGAAATTGTTTTTAAAAATTAGAGTTATTTGCTTAAAATGGAGTGTATCAGAGATGACCTTCTGTAAATCGGAGCTTTATAAATAACAGGTTTCCTGTATACCTGTATCACAGTGTAACTGTTCCATTTATTGGGGAGATGGACTATCTTTCTGTTTTATCAGCTTCACCCCAGGAAGGCTTGGCAGTTCTAGGCAGCTAAAATCCACAAAAACCTTCATGTACAACATAGTTGGACCATTGCTTGCTAAGGAGGGTACCCTCAGTGAAAGCACAAGCTGCTTCTGTGTTTTTGTTTTGCTTTACTATAAATCCATTTTTTTCACAGTAATACTTCCCCTGCCTTCTGTGGGATAAACAAGACCAGAACATTATGACACATGTACTCAGTTCACACTAAGAATGTTTAGTCTGCTTTTAGCTGTGATTTACATACATGTTTAGACGATATACAAAGAAAAATGCCATCTCTATCCTCATATTGCCTGATATGCTCAAAAGCTTCCTGAAAATTAATTATGAACACCAGTCAATGGAAAAAAAAGTCTTGTATTCATGGAAAATTATATCTTGGGGGACCTTTTCCATGAAATCACTTACACATCTGCTCCTAACAGGTTTCAGATGAAAACAATGAAAATTTGTATATTTTAAATACAGCATCTTCCAACTTTAACAGTGCTATAAATAGCAATCAAAACAAGAGCAGATATAGTTAGGCAAAAAGAGAACCATTCTCACAGGGTCGCAAAGAAATGGCTGAATAAGCTTGGCAGAAATGCCCAGGGCTGATTTGCAATAGCTGCTCCCCTATGCTTTTGTTTTCTTACTTGTAGGCGACTGTTCAAATCTAATTGCTGATTGGTTGCTATGGGCAACATCGCCGGTGATGTTTGTCTCTTATCTTAATAAATACTCCCCTAACTTTGTCCAGGAACTGTAACCCCCTAGGAACCAATCAGCAGGAAGCAGTTTCAAAGTAAATATCTTACTGGTTTCTATGGATTAAAGCCCCTGGGTAAAAAGTGCCTTTTATTACATATGGAGGGAAATATTCATCCATTCTAGGAATGGGCCCGTGTGCCCTTCCCACAAATCAGGGCTTGTAAATTATACAAGTGCCTATTGGGATAATTGCTCAGCAACATGAGCTATGTACAATGGCTTCATAATAGATTCAATACTGTCACCAGTAACCCCACGGACCTGCCCATGCCTTCTGAATGACAATACAGTATAGTTTGCTCTTCAACAGAGCTAGCTACAATATTAGGTTGGTTTGACCTATAAAGCTTTAAAGCACATTAAATATTAAAATATATTACGTATTATACCTTGCAATCCCCAATGATGTTTACTAAGGGACACATTTACTAATCCACGAACGGACCGAAAGCGTCCGAATGCATTTTTTCCTAATGATTGTTATTTTTTGCGACGTTTTCGTTGCCGTCGCGATTTTTCGTATTTTGTGCGACTTTTTCGTCGCCGTTACGACTTTATCGTATATTTTCCGAAAAAATCGGATTGGTTTTTCTGCCGTTTCCAATTGCTCATCGTGACGGCGATTAAAAAATCGCGCAAAATATGAAAAAAATGCGATGGCAACGAAAAAGTTGCAAAATTTTCCCATTCGCGATTCGAATTCGTGGATTAGTAAATGTGCCCCTAAGTGTAGTAATGATTTGCAGTACAAATACAAACATAAATATCACCACAGCCACATTACTGGACTATGATCATGTCTTTAATTGAGTTTCTTTTTTGTTGTGCACATACATGTTTTCATCTATTACGTGTTCATAATTAAATGAATAATGCTAATATTAAAGAATGTAAGCTACTGAGGCAGTTTATTGCCAATAGATTAGCCACAATAGTACAAGTACAATAGTACAAGTTAAAACACTATATTTATTCAGTAGATTGGTTTAGCATACCTGAGTAAACAGCCCTAAAAGCTCTTTCTGTTTATGATAGCAGCTGCCATTTTAACTTAGTCTGACTTCACTTCTGCGCCTGGATCTCTCCTGCAGGCACGTCTCTCGCTGCTGAGGGAAGGGGGGAGGAGGAAGAAGGGAAAAAGGTGGGAGAGATGGAGAGAGGAACAAGCCGTGTGGGCTTATGCTGTGCCCTGGAGGTTTTTGCTGAGAGAAGGAAGTCTAAGACAGAAGCTCATATGTACAGAATAGAAACAAGGGGATGCAGTGTTTTTTCACAGTGGACTCACTTTCTGTGAGTGCTTATGGCTGTATTTACATAGACCTTTCAGATAAAGCTTACTTAGTTTTTACCTTTCTTTCTCCTTTAAACTGCTAAAAATTACGTTATGAACAGCATTTATTAGCAGTGCATATAAAGTATTTATTAGTGTTGTCTTTTGCAAGAGTTATATAATAACCAAATTGATGCCAAAAATCTTTCAACTTACCAAAATTAATGACAACTGTCTCAAGACAACTTAGGTGAGCATGGGTGCTGCTTTCATTTTAGTGTTACAAAATGTGCAGTGTTAATGAGTATTAAATTATAACATTGTCAAAGAATGAAAATATGAGTTCATTGTTGGTTATTTAGTGATTATAATTTATATTAAATAAAAAAAAGATAATTGATATAATGTGTCTATAATTAAATTGTTAATGTCAATATTAAACTACTAATAATAACTTTGTGAATACGGTTTATTAGTAATTCATATAAAGTATTCATTAGTGTTGCCTTTTGCAAGAGTTATATAACTCCCCAAAAACTGGAATTTACCAAATTGCTGCCAAAAATCTCTCAACTCACCAGAATTAATGCCAAATATCTCAAGGCAACTTATGTGAACATGCATTCATTTTGGCGTTACAAAATGTGCAGTCTAATTGGTGTTAAATTATAGACAATTTTAATTACCTTTAGAAAACAGATGTCATGGTCACATCACCTCTCACCAATATTATATGTGTGTCTTATGTTGATCTTTCTCTCTCTGGGCTTATAAACCAGAAATGTCTGTCTTAGATATTCCCTTAAGAAAGAATTGTAAAATCATTAAGAACCACCATACGTGACTTAATCCAGATAAGCTAACAGGGTGGAAGAGAAAAGCATTTAAAAAATACAAACATTCAGAAGAGACAGATGCATCTTTTAGGTTAAATAAGTGTTGAAAAGAAAGTGTTAACATGGAAAAACATAAAAAAAGTATTGGTACTAAAAATCTGTAGTATAATTTAACTATAAATGAGCCAGAGGTAGGGGACCCACTCTGTAGTAGTACAGATGGTCCGTTTAAATAAGGGGCTGACACAAAATATGGTAAATATTTAAGCAAAGTTAAAGTAAACAGTGCCCTGGGGTTTAATGGAACGTGCCCTCTAGTACACAGAGAGCTTAGTTTAGCTTTAGCCAGACCACATTTATTCTGATTTTCTCTGATCCCCTTTAATCTGGTGTGGTGCCAATGGATTGGAAAAAAAGCTGATAGTAGGGATTGCTATCATGGCCTGGCAGTTATAGGCCTATACGTTTAACATTAGTACAAACGTAATCAATAGACCTATCTAGCTTTTGGAAGCAGAAAGGACTTTTTAGCTCCTCTGGATCTTAATAGAGATGGCTTCAGATCAACTTTTTTTTTCCACTTTCCTTTGGATCAACCAGCAGCTAGGTGGGTTTCATTTATATTTTCCATGGCATTCAAAGGGTTCCTTGCCTACCCATCTTGTATTAGGTAGCTAAGCAGTGTAAAACATTAAAGGACAAGTGACAAAGAGAAAAGAAAGTTGTTTGTGTGCATTTAAAATGTCTATTACCCTGCAAAATTGTATGTAGTTATAGGGCAGCTACTCAAGTTGAATGGGGCTATAGGTCACAGGTTAACAAGCAGGTAACAGATAAACTGAGCAGGCCTGGATTTGTGGCGAGGCCCGGGCCTAGGCCGGCATAATTTAGGGGTGGCATGCCGCCCAGCCACTCACATAGGGAGCACTGGGGACGGGACAAGCAAAAAATGTCAGCGCAACCCTAGTGCTCCATATGAGTAAAAAACATGGGCATAGAATAGTCGCAATACAGTGGCTTTAGTTTTTACAAATAAAGATTAACATATGTCAATTGCTGCACATCTATACTGATCTCTCACATTTGTTGGCAGTAAATAGTTTTTTTAAATGTAAAAAACATGCACCCTTTACTTATTTCTCTTATACAGATAGCAAGGGAATAGGTATCCACTATAGGCACTATAGTTTGTTTGGTAAAATGATGCACTTTTTATTGCAGCAAATAAAAAAAATAAATATATATACATATACATGTCTATATACATATACATGTCAAACTGCAGCACATGAATGCCACTGATTACTGTGGTGGATGGAATATATCAAACACCATCTATCATAGAGGCAGGGTGTAAGCGAATTGCAGAAGTTTGAGGAACCAAGTTTAGTTGTGTTTCTAATCAGCAGCCTCAAACCTTTGTGTACTTTTCATTTATTTGTGGTACAAGTCACTTTTTCCATTCTAGTTCTGATGACATCTGAAACTGTAAATATTTTCAGCAGTTTTTTTTTTGAGAGCATAGCCTCTTGTCACATCATTCCGACGTCTCACAGACAGTGACTCCGAAATGTCTGGTTCCTTGTTGCACGGCAGCTGAAACAGTTCTGCTGCCTCCGGTTAAGATAATATGTCAGTCTATTGTCATTTTCCAATTCTGTGTTTATTTATGCTCATTAACATTGCTTAACATTTAATTATGAGAGTAGCAGACTGTTAGACATCCCATCTTGTTTAAGATTATATGCCACATACTGTTGGCTCTGTTTAAATGGGGAACATTTTGTCGCATTGATACGACTGAGTGTGTCTACAAATTGTCATTTTAGCTTAATTCTACGGTGAGTCAGTGGCTGCCTAACAGAGATACACATACAGTACACGTGACTGTGAATAAAGGCATTTATGGATGTAGGCCATATACAAACGGCATAATGGGAACTGAAATCCTGTAATTAAGCAGGAGTCCATAGATTCTCATGGCAGGGAACACAGCCAGCCTCACAGAACTCAATGAACTAGTAAATAAAGCTCCCACTGAAGCTCATATTCTCTGGACTTCAGACCTCTAATATTGTAAACAGAACCGTCGTTATCTGTCGCCACGGTAGCAGCCTGAAGGCCATAAGAACGTGAGTCACAGTCTGTTCCTTATTTACTAGTACATAAAGGTCCCTAGAGCTGCCAGGTGGATTGCTTTCTATGCTATATTTATAAATTAAAGATGGCAGTGTAGGTGGAGAAGCCCACAGCAACATTCTGATAAAGACCACAACATTCTCATAGAGACCAAATCTGGTTGTCCTATTATTGGCTCTGTAGCAGGTCCAGGCATATTAATTATCACAACACCAAGAGGCAGATTTATTAAAATGTGAGTTCTTATGTATTAAGCTCTAAACTCACATTTTGATAAATCTGCACTTTGGTGTGTAGCCCGTAGCAGTACAAACAGCCAGGTTCAAATACCTTCAGAAACCTTGCTTCTTATATTATTTCCAGGCAGAATATACACATGCCCTTTTCACCAGAGTGACTAACCAGATAGGAACCCTCCTGACTCGCTCCCCCAGACGACATTAAATAGAATAATACAAAGGGGCAGATATACTAAAACTCTTTTTTTTTCTTGGTTTTATTTTATAAGAAATCATGAAAAAACTCTTTTCCACAAATGGCAGTAATTTATCAAAATTTCTAAACTGAAAGAGTACAAATGAAAAAATTGCAGAAAAGTTGGGAAAACTGACTTTTTCTACAGAAAAAGTCTCTCACAAAAATCCTTCATTTCTGGGGCCAGAGTCTGTGCAGTTCTCTCCTCTCTCCCCTCTCCTACTCCCTCCTCCCATAAGAATTCATAAAACTCCCACCCCCCTCCCTTAGGCATTTGTAATCTCAGCTATAATGGCTAAGCTGCAAGCAGGAAGCTATAGAGACCAAGCTAAAATGGCAGCTGCAATCTTAAATAAACAAAGAGTGCTTCTACGGCTCTTTACTCAGGTATGATAATGGTTCCTGCAGAATAAATATAGCGTTCTAGGTGGCACTAATGTGGTGAATTACTTTCCTTCTCCTTTAATTTCTGGTGTTAGTATCTATTTAAAGCAACATTGCACAAGGCCAGTGGCATTGTTCTTACAAAAGGATCTTCTAGTGAGACTCCTGTCTGTTCTGTTTACGATTGTCCTCTGTTCTTGGTTTCATACAGTCATTGATGTATCTGAATGCTTAAACAGCACTATATCCACCTGCTGACGTGTAATTAAAGAGTAATATGGACAAATCGAAACTAAAGCTTATTTGTGAATCAGTAAGTAAGCTTGCAAAAGAATCAGTTTTAGAAAAATGTATGTCCCCCTTTAGGTTCTCAAAATCCTGAGAATTGTGGCTGTAAGAGAGCTGGCTTTTGTTACCTTGTCAGAACAAGCAGTGATTTTAGAAAACAGAAAGGGACTGACACATAATGCTTTCAATAGCAATTATATTTACAAATAACATTAAAATAATTGAACATGTGGATTAAATGTATTGTATAAAGTTAAAAGCTTAGAATGATATGTTCTTGTATTAGGCAATACAACACTACAGTGTTGCAAACAAGCTACTGGCAGCACACTCAAACTTAATTTAGAGATGGTAATAAAACAGTAATTAAAGCCCAGGTGACAATACTAAACCACACAAGGTCTTGGGGTGAGGGTTTTGTGGAGCTCTTTCTTCTACAGAAACTTGGTGTGTACATATAACTGTTAGCTGTGTCATGGCATTAATGGTTGGTCTCATGTAACCAACCTGAAAGTATGCACTGCGCACAAATGGTAAGTGGCTTGATTTCAGCTGGTGCCTCGGGCCCCATAACCTGTATCTTTTTGTGAGCACAGGGATCAGCTAAACAGCTCTTGTAGCTCATCTCATCAGTGCTTAATTACAGTAATGCTTATATTTTAAAACAAGTACAAGAGGCATTTCAGTACAGGAATTCCTGTTGTGGTTACATTATGTATATTTGTCTTCCCTATTTTATCCATTAATTTATTTATGCTCCTACTTAATACAATGTGCATGTTAAAGTGAAATGCATGACAAGGGGACTCCTCAATTGACCCTTCGCCTTGAGGCACCCCACTGAACCCCCTTGTTACATACCTTAATGAAACACCAGGAGACAGAGGTGGAGAAAATGGCCACAGCATTTATTCACATTTTATCAAATAAATAGGAACTTGCCAGCCTAACCCAAGGCAATATTCTAAAGCCATAATTCCATAAGAGGTCGCTACTATGCTCTGCCATTCCTCGCTGAAGACTTGAATGAGTATTAGACTGCCTCTACCTACAGAGAGGATGGCCCCAAACTCTGCTACCAGCAGGAGCTGCATTACCAACCATGAGAGAAGTTCAGCAGCCCTGCTGCCAGTCCTGGATCTGCAGTGTCTTGATGATAGGAAATCCAAGCAGGCTCTCACCTAGCACAAGCAGTAGTAGCGTCTGCATCTATCAATCCACCGTGCAGTCACAGGAGAGAACCTCCTTTCTCCCTCTGCTAAAATGACCTGTGCAGTACTCTGGCAAGGTCCTACCGCTGCTGTGACAAATAAAACTTAAAATATATTATCATATATCCACTATTTTGATCCAGAGGAAGGCAAATAACCCAACCTGAAGCTAGTGCCAATTATGCCTCAAGAGGGAAAAAATTCCTTCCTGACCCCCTGGGAGATCGGAAAAATTCCCTGGATCAAGAAATCGTTGTTAACATGAATTAAACACAAAGCTGACTCTCAAGTTTATACCATATAAAGATACAGAAAGCACAATATAACAATGCATTCAGGTAAAATTCCACATTCAGTTATTAATAGATAATATGAAAACCAAAAGAAGAGAAACTCCTGACATTTCGCAAAATAAGCAAAAAGAGGGAGGGTGGGTGGGATGTTTCTACCTGCTCAGAAGATAAGGAAGTGAGTGCTTTTCTGACATCACATCCCTCTCTTTCTCCGCCCCTCCCCAGGCCAGCCTTCTCCTGCCTTAACTCTTTCCTTCTCACCTAATCACAGTTGCACCTGGTTCTGCCAATCTCTAAACATAAATCAGTGTAATCTGGCTGCTGGTTATTCGGATCCCTTGTCATGCAGCCCCTGCGCTTATCTCCAGGGCTTTCCTATATTGCTAGTGTTATACATGTGTATAGTGATACATGTGCATTGTAATGGTACTGCAGTACACAGCCCCTAGGAAACTTTAAGGGTCTCATTTATAGAAGGATTTTAGGAAGCACAAGAAGTCTGACCATAATTGTATGACAAGAAATAAAACCACTGAAGGTATACTAAATCCACTGTTACGGTAACAGTTTTTGAAACTTGTGAAATGAGTAAGAAAATCAGTAAGTGAAACTCCAGTTCTCTGAATATTATGTAGAAAAAAGAGATCTGGCTTTTAGAGGCTTTTGAGTACAGAGAAATATTGAAAAGCACTGCCAATGTAATATGTTAGATTACAATAAAATCACAAATGTATAAATGGTAAAGATGATTCTGATTGGAGAATCCACTCTGTAACGAGCGGTGCAGCCTTTTTCTTAATTTTCCCTGTTTCTATATTTTTAAGGTGACCCTAACCTTCTCTAAAGCTGAATTATTCATGTACCATGTCTCGCCAAAGTGGGCACCCCAAATGTAATTATAGCTGGGCAGGGTACCTGCATCCTCCGTGATTGTGGGAGGAGGGGTGGAGCCATTTGGGTGACAGAAAATAATTTCAAGGATGTAATTTTTCAAGGCTTAAAACAAACATGTTTGCCCCAAATGTATGTTATATTTGTTGATGCTCACTCAAATGGCTTTGTCTGTAGCATGTAGTATAGTAAATATTATCCATATTGAAACTGTATAGGGTATGGACTATATTTTTCAAGCTTTTCTTCTATGCCCTTATTATTAGCACTAGTTAAGGCTAATGCCACACAAAGCTGTTTCTTGGCCTGCGAGGAACAGTTCCACCGCTGACATCCGTGTTCTTCTGTGTCTGTACCCAGGGGCACTGCCTCGGCCTTGGTGCTTACACATGGAACAGATTCTGGCAAAAAATGCATTCTCTAGTGTTTGTGAGCCCAGTGCCTCTGGGTGCAGACACAGAAGAGCACAGATGTGAGCAGAGGGGCTGTTTCTTGGCTTATACACAGGGCATATTCTGGCACATTTCTGCTAGGAATAATGTAGTAGTAGGAATAGCGTAGTGTTTAGCCATGATGGCACCTATTTAAACATATATAGTCCCATACCTAAGTGGATTTTCAGTAAGGCCAGGGGAAGCTAAGCCTATCCAAACCTGCTTGGCACCTTTAAAAAAAACAAACAAACAAACCTCACTCAGTTTCTGCACTGCTCTGAAACCTTTAAAATGGGGGAAATCATTTTGCATTCCTGCAAGCTCCGGTCTGTTGTGATCAGCTGTGCTCTGATTAGACCTTTATTCATGTGGCTTCTCCAATCAGACGCAGCTCTCATGACAGTAAAATTGACCAGTCAAGGCACAGATGTAGGCAGGGCAGGGGAGATGCTACAAACTGAAGGCACTGCAGAAATGGAGACTGATAAGGATCTACTGGCTGTAAACCTTACTTAAGATCCACTGTGAACTTTTGCTGCAGATTTCATCCCACTCCCACAGGTACTATACTGTATCATCCTCCAACTCCCACAGGTACTATACTGTATCCTCCCACTCCCACAGGTACTATACTGTATCATCATCCCACTCCCACAGGTACTATACTGTATCATCATCCCACTCCCACAGGTACTATACTGTATCATCATCCCACTCCCACAGGTACTATACTGTATCCTCCCACTCCCACAGGTACTATACTGTATCATCATCCCACTCCCACAGGTACTATACTGTATCATCATCCCACTCCCACAGGTACTATACTGTATCATCATCCCACTCCCACAGGTACTATACTGTATCATCATCCCACTCCCACAGGTACTATACTGTATCATCATCCCACTCCCACAGGTACTATACTGTATCATCCTCCCACTCCCACAGGTACTATACTGTATCATCCTCCCACTCCCACAGGTACTATACTGTATCCTTCCACTCCCACAGGTTCTATACTGTATCATCCTTCACTCCCACAGCTACTATACTGTATCATCCTTCCACTCCCACAGGTACTATACTGTATCCTCCCACTCCCTCAGGTACTATACTGTATCATCCTTCAATCCCACAGCTACTATACTGTATCATCCTCCCACTCCCACAGGTACTATACTGTATCCTCCCACTCCCACAGGTACTATACTGTATCATCATCCCACTTCCACAGGTACTATACTGTATCATCCCACTCCCACAGGTACTATACTGTATCATCCTCCCACTCCCACAGGTACTATACTGTATCCTCCCACTCCCACAGGTACTATACTGTATCATCATCCCACTTCCACAGGTACTATACTGTATCATCCTTCAACTCCCACTGGTACTATACTGTATCATCCCACTCCCACAGGTACTATACTGTATCATCCCACTCTCACAGGTATACTGTATCATCCCACTCCCACAGGTACTATACTGTATCATCCCACTCCCACAGGTATACTGTATCATCCCACTCCCACAGGTACTATACTGTATCATCCTCCCACTCCCACAGGTACTATACTGTATCATCCCACTCCCACAGGTACTATACTATATCATCCTTCCACTCCCACAGGTACTATACTGTATCATCCCACTCCCACAGGTACTATACTGTATCATCCTTCCACTCCCACAGGTACTATACTGTATCATCCCACTCCCACAGGTACTATACTATATCATCCTTCCACTCCCACAGGTACTATACTGTATCATCCCACTCCCACAGGTATACTGTATCATCCCACTCCCACAGGTACTATACTGTATCATCCCACTCCCACAGGTACTATACTGTATCATCCCACTCCCACAGGTATACTGTATCATCCCACTCCCACAGGTACTATACTGTATCATCCTCCCACTCCCACAGGTACTATACTGTATCATCCTCCCACTCCCACAGGTACTATACTGTATCCTCCCACTCCCACAGGTATACTGTATCATCCCACTCCCACAGGTACTATACTGTATAATCCCACTCCCACAGGCACTATACTGTATCATCCCACTCCCACAGGTACACTGTATCATCCCACTCCCACAGGTACTATACTGTATCATCCTCCAACTCCCACAGGTACTATACTGTATCCTCCCACTCCCACAGGTACTATACTGTATCATCATCCCACTCCCACAGGTACTATACTGTATCATCATCCCACTCCCACAGGTACTATACTGTATCATCCCACTCCCACAGGTACTATACTGTATCATCCTCCCACTCCCACAGGTACTATACTGTATCCTTCCACTCCCACAGGTTCTATACTGTAATTCTTCACTCCCACAGCTACTATACTGTATCATCCTTCCACTCCCACAGGTACTATACTGTATCCTCCCACTCCCTCAGGTACTATACTGTATCATCCTTCACTCCCACAGCTACTATACTGTATCATCCTCCCACTCCCACAGGTACTATACTGTATCCTCCCACTCCCACAGGTACTATACTGTATCTTCATCCCACTTCCACAGGTACTATACTGTATCATCCTTCAACTCCCACTGGTACTATACTGTATCATCCCACTCCCACAGGTACTATACTGTATCATCCCACTCTCACAGGTATACTGTATCATCCCACTCCCACAGGTATACTGTATCATCCCACTCCCACAGGTACTATACTGTATCATCCTCCCACTCCCACAGGTACTATACTGTATCCTCCCACTCCCACAGGTACTATACTATATCATCCTTCCACTCCCAGAGGTACTATACTGTATCATCCTTCACTCCCACAGTTACTATACTGTATCATCCTCCCACTCCCACAGGTACTATACTGTATCCTCCCACTCCCACAGGTACTATACTGTATCTTCATCCCACTTCCACAGGTACTATACTGTATCATCCTTCAACTCCCACAGGTACTATACTGTATCATCATCCCACTTCCACAGGTACTATACCGTATCATCCTTCAACTCCCACAGGTACTATACTGTATCATCCCACTCTCACAGGTATACTGTATCATCCCACTCCCACAGGTACTATACTGTATCATCCCACTCCCACAGGTACTATACTGTATCATCCTCCCACTCCCACAGGTACTATACTGTATCATCCCACTCCCACAGGTACTATACTGTATCATCCTCCCACTCCCACAGGTACTATACTGTATCATCCCACTCCCACAGGTACTATACTATATCATCCTTCCACTCCCACAGGTACTATACTGTATCATCCTCCCACTCCCACAGGTATACTGTATCATCCCACTCCCACAGGTACTATACTGTATCATCCTCCCACTCCCACAGGTACTATACTGTATCCTCCCACTCCCACAGGTACTATACTGTATCCTCCCACTCCCACAGGTATACTGTATCATCCCACTCCCACAGGTACAATACTGTATAATCCCACTCCCACAGGTATACTGTATCATCCCACTCCCACAGGTACTATACTGTATCATCCTTCCACTCCCACAGGTACTATACTGTATCATCCCACTCCCACAGGTACTATACTGTATCATCCCACTCCCACAGGTACTATACTGTATCATCCTCCCACTCCCACAGGTACTATACTGTATCCTCCCACTCCCACAGGTATACTGTATCATCCCACTCCCACAGGTACTATACTATATCATCCTTTCACTCCCACAGGTACTATACTGTATCATCCCACTCCCACAGGTATACTGTATCATCCCACTCCCACAGGTACTATACTGTATCATCCTCCCACTCCCACAGGTACTATACTGTATCCTCCCACTCCCACAGGTACTATACTGTATCCTCCCACTCCCACAGGTATACTGTATCATCCCACTCCCACAGGTACTATACTGTATCATCCTTCCACTCCCACAGGTACTATACTGTATCATCCCACTCCCACAGGTACTATACTGTATCATCCCACTCCCACAGGTACTATACTGTATCATCCTCCCACTCCCACAGGTACTATACTGTATCCTCCCACTCCCACAGGTATACTGTATCATCCCACTCCCACAGGTACTATACTGTATAATCCCACTCCCACAGGCACTATACTGTATCATCCCACTCCACAGGTATACTGTATCATCCCACTCCCACAGGTACTATACTGTATCATCCTTCCACTCCCACAGGTACTATACTGTATCATCCCACTCCCACAGGTACTATACTGTATCATCCCACTCCCACAGGTACTATACTGTATCATCCTCCCACTCCCACAGGTACTATACTGTATCATCCCACTCCAACAGGTACTATACTGTATCATCATCCTACTCCCACAGGTACTATACTGTATCATCCTCCCACTCCCACAGGTACTATACTGTATCATCCCACTCCCACAGGTACTATACTGTATCATCCTCCCACTCCCACAGGTACTATACTGTATCCTCCCACTCCCACAGGTACTATACTATATCATCCTTCCACTCCCACAGGTACTATACTGTGTCCTCCCACTCCCACAGGTACTATACTGTATCATCCTTCCACTCCCACAGGTACAGTATCATCCTCCCACTCCCACAGGTACTATACTGTATCATCATCCCACTTCCACAGGTACTATACTGTATCATCCCACTCCCACAGGTACTATACTGTATCATCCCACTCCCACACGTATACTGTATCATCCCACTCCCACAGGTACTATACTGTATCATCCCACTGCCACAGGTACTATACTGTATCATCATCCCACTGCCACAGGTACTATACTGTATCATCATCCCACTCCCACAGGTACTATACTGTATCCTCCCACTCCCACAGGTACTATACTGTATCCTCCCACAGGTACTATACTGTATCCTCCCACTCCTACAGGTACTATACTGTATCATCCCACTCCCACAGGTACTATACTGTATCCTCCCACAGGTACTATACTGTATCATCATCCCACTCCCACAGGTACTATACTGTATCATCCCACTCCCACAGGTACTATACTGTATCATCCTCCCACTCCCACAGGTACTATACTGTATCCTCCCACTCCCACAGGTACTATACTGTATCATCCTTCCACTCCCACGGGTACTATACTGTATCATCATCCCACTCCCACAGGTACTATACTGTATCATCCTTCCACTCCCACAGGTACTATACTGTATCATCCTCCCACTCCCACAGATACTATACTGTATCATCCCACTCCCACAGGTACTTTACTGTATCATCCCACTCCCACAGGTACTATACTGTATCATCCTCCCACTCCCACAGGTACTATACTGTATCATCCCACTCCCACAGGTACTATACTATATCATCCTTCCACTCCCACAGGTACTATACTGTATCATCCTTCCACTCCCACAAGTACTATACTGTATCATCCTTCCACTCCAACAGGTACTGTACTTTATCATCCTTCCACTCCCACAGGTACTATACTGTATCATCCTCCCACTCCCACAGGTACTATACTGTATCATCATCCCACTTCCACAGGTACTATACTGTATCATCCCACTCCCACAGGTACTATACTGTATCCTCCCACTCCCACAGGTACTATACTGTATCATCCTCCCACAGGTACTATACTGTATCATCCTTCCACTCCCACAGGTACTATACTGTGTCCTCCCACTCCCACAGGTACTATACTGTATCATCCTCCCACAGGTACTATACTGTATCATCCTTCCACTCCCACAGGTACTATACTGTATCCTCCCACTCCCACAGGTACTATACTGTATCATCCCACTCCCACAGGTACTATACTGTATCATCCCACTCCCACAGGTACTATACTGTATCATCCTCCCACAGGTACTATACTGTGTCCTCCCACTCCCACAGGTACTATACTGTATCATCCTCCCACTCCCACAGGTACTATACTGTGTCCTCCCACTCCCACAGGTACTATACTGTATCATCCTCCCACAGATACTATACTGTGTCCTCCAACTCCCACAGGTACTATACTGTATCATCCTCCCACAGGTACTATACTGTATCATCCTCCCACAGATACTATACTGTATCATCCTCCCACAGATACTATACTGTGTCCTCCCACTCCCACAGGTACTATACTGTATCATCCTCCCACAGGTACTATACTGTATCATCCTTCCACTCCCACAGGTACTATACTGTATCCTCCCACTCCCACAGGTACTATACTGTATCATCCCACTCCCACAGGTACTATACTGTATCACCCCACTCCCACAGGTACTATACTGTGTCCTCCCACTCCCACAGGTACTATACTGTATCATCCTCCCACAGGTACTATACTGTATCATCCTTCCACTCCCACAGGTACTATACTGTATCCTCCCACTCCCACAGGTACTATACTGTATCATCCCACTCCCACAGGTACTATACTGTATCATCCCACTCCCACAGGTACTATACTGTATCATCCTCCCACAGGTACTATACTGTATCCTCCCACTCCCACAGCTACTATACTGTATCATCCCACTCCCACAGCTACTATACTGTATCATCCTCCCACTCCCACAGGTACTATACTGTGTCCTCCCACTCCCACAGGTACTATACTGTATCATCCTCCCACAGATACTATACTGTGTCCTCCAACTCCCACAGGTACTATACTGTATCATCCTCCCACAGATACTATACTGTATCATCCTCCCACAGATACTATACTGTGTCCTCCAACTCCCACAGGTACTATACTGTATCATCCTCCCACAGATACTATACTGTGTCCTCCAACTCCCACAGGTACTATAATGTATCATCCTCCCACAGGTACTATACTGTATCATCCTCCCACAGGTACTATACTGTATCATCCTCCCACAGATACTATACTGTATCATCCTCCCACAGATACTATACTGTGTCCTCCCACTCCCACAGGTACTATACTGTATCATCCTCCCACAGGTACTATACTGTATCATCATCCCACTCCCACAGGTACTATACTGTATCATCCTCCCACAGGTACTATACTGTATCATCCCACTCCCCCAGGTACTATACTGTATCATCCTTCCACTCCCACAGGTACTATACTGTATCATCCTCCCACTCCCACAGATACTATACTGTATCATCCCACTCCCACAGGTACTTTACTGTATCATCCCACTCCCACAGGTACTATACTGTATCATCCTCCCACTCCCACAGGTACTATACTGTATCATCCCACTCCCACAGGTACTATACTATATCATCCTTCCACTCCCACAGGTACTATACTGTATCATCCTTCCACTCCCACAAGTACTATACTGTATCATCCTTCCACTCCAACAGGTACTGTACTTTATCATCCTTCCACTCCCACAGGTACTATACTGTATCATCCTCCCACTCCCACAGGTACTATACTGTATCATCATCCCACTTCCACAGGTACTATACTGTATCATCCCACTCCCACAGGTACTACACTGTATCATCCCACTCCCACAGGTATACTGTATCATCCCACTCCCACAAGTACTATACTGTATCATCATCCCACTGCCACAGGTACTATACTGTATCATCCCACTCCCACAGGTACTATACTGTATCCTCCCACAGGTACTATACTGTATCATCATCCCACTCCCACAGGTACTATACTGTATCTTCCCACTCCCACAGGTACTATACTGTATCATCCTCCCACTCCCACAGGTACTATACTGTATCCTCCCACTCCCACAGGTACTATACTGTATCCTCCCACTCCCACAGGTACTATACTGTATCCTCCCACAGGTACTATACTGTATCATCATCCCACTCCCACAGGTACTATACTGTATCATCCCACTCCCACAGGTACTATACTGTATCATCCCTCCACTCCCACAGGTACTATACTGTATCATCCTTCCACTCCCACAGGTACTATACTGTATCATCCTTCCACTCCCACAGGTACTATACTGTATCCTCCCACTCCCACAGGTACTATACTGTATCATCCCTCCACTCCCACAGGTACTATACTGTATCATCCTTCCACTCCCACAGGTACTATACTGTATCATCCTCCCACTCCCACAGGTACTATACTGTATCATCCCACTCCCACAGGTACTATACTGTATCACCCCACTCCCACAGGTACTATACTGTATCATCCCACTCCCACAGGTACTATACTGTATCATCCTCCCACAGGTACTATACTGTATCCTCCCACTCCCACAGCTACTATACTGTATCATCCCACTTCCACAGGTACTATACTGTATCATCCTCCCACTCCCACAGGTACTATACTGTGTCCTCCCACTCCCACAGGTACTATACTGTATCATCCTCCCACAGATACTATACTGTGTCCTCCAACTCCCACAGGTACTATACTGTATCATCCTCCCACAGGTACTATACTGTATCATCCTCCCACAGATACTATACTGTATCATCCTCCCACAGATACTATACTGTGTCCTCCCACTCCCACAGGTACTATACTGTATCATCCTCCCACAGGTACTATACTGTATCATCCTTCCACTCCCACAGGTACTATACTGTATCCTCCCACTCCCACAGGTACTATACTGTATCATCCCACTCCCACAGGTACTATACTGTATCACCCCACTCCCACAGGTACTATACTGTGTCCTCCCACTCCCACAGGTACTATACTGTATCATCCTCCCACAGGTACTATACTGTATCATCCTTCCACTCCCACAGGTACTATACTGTATCCTCCCACTCCCACAGGTACTATACTGTATCATCCCACTCCCACAGGTACTATACTGTATCATCCCACTCCCACAGGTACTATACTGTATCATCCTCCCACAGGTACTATACTGTATCCTCCCACTCCCACAGCTACTATACTGTATCATCCCACTTCCACAGGTACTATACTGTATCATCCTCCCACTCCCACAGGTACTATACTGTGTCCTCCCACTCCCACAGGTACTATACTGTATCATCCTCCCACAGATACTATACTGTGTCCTCCAACTCCCACAGGTACTATACTGTATCATCCTCCCACAGATACTATACTGTATCATCCTCCCACAGATACTATACTGTATCATCCTCCCACAGATACTATACTGTGTCCTCCAACTCCCACAGGTACTATACTGTATCATCCTCCCACAGATACTATACTGTGTCCTCCAACTCCCACAGGTACTATAATGTATCATCCTCCCACAGGTACTATACTGTATCATCCTCCCACAGGTACTATACTGTATCATCCTCCCACAGATACTATACTGTATCATCCTCCCACAGATACTATACTGTGTCCTCCCACTCCCACAGGTACTATACTGTATCATCCTCCCACAGGTACTATACTGTATCATCATCCCACTCCCACAGGTACTATACTGTATCATCCTCCCACAGGTACTATACTGTATCATCCCACTCCCCCAGGTACTATACTGTATATGTTCTAAAGGCACTTACACTTTTTTTTTTACACATTTTTCTTACTTTTGTCACTTGTTCATTTCTAGTTAGTTACAGTGGAGCCCTCATGAGGCTGCATGGCTGGGAAACAAACCAATTTTGTGTATCAGTGCCAGTGTTATAGTGTGATAGCCTGAATATCTGCCATCAGTACCCACTGCATCTCACTGCATATAATGTGCTGGTTTTGTAAATACAGACTGCAGTTCACTGTATATGTAAATAAGTAAAAATGAGACAAATCCTGTGTTTCTTTTGATACAGGAATCAGTGCAGCGTTTCTGTGAGTGTTTATGGCTGTATATACATAGACCTTTCTGATAAAGCTTACATAGCTTTTACCTTTCCTTCTACTTTAAAGTGTCTGCATTCTGATGCAAAAAATCCCATAAAGAGCAGTGCACAGCCAAATCAATTGTATATAAATATATTTCTGCCTTTATTACAAACACATTTATTAGGATCTTTCTCCCTATACAGTTAAGTCCCAAGGGGTGCACCCCCTTTAACTTTTTGTATCAACTTGCCTGGGTGCACATGAAAAATTATCCGATTAGTTAATATCCGCATAAAAAAGTGAGAGAATGCATAGTCTCGCGTTTTTATGCGTATTTCGGCTACATGTGCGTGCACCCAAGGATATTCCATTCATTCGGGTGCAGGCACAGGTAGGAGGCGTATGGTGGTATTTTCGGCAAGCGTTTTTCAGCTTGCTGAAAATAAACGACATACACCTGGTCTGACATTAGCCTTACATTCAAAGTGGAAAAATTCAAATGTAGAAAAACTGCAATTTTTACTTAATTCTGCAAATTTTGTAAAACTTGCCCCATCATCATTTTTAGTATTTATGCTATTTTTTTGTTACTGATTAAAAAGGCCAATAGACACACACATAAAAGTTTTTGCTTTAGGGCACTTTTAAATCTTTTTTGAATCCCATCTTATTTTCTATTGCTTCCAAATGCACTGAATAAACACTGGAGTCTTTATAATTTCAAAGTGCTTGTTATATCGCATAACTAATTAACAAGATCATAAATGCTATGCGTGACAACAACATAAAAAAGCAGCAGAAGAAACTTGTGATTTAGTAGCCTTCTACTGCCAAATCATGCCAATTTCAAGAATTCCCCATTTTTACCATTTGAATGAAATGGCTGAAACTACTCTAGAGATGAGCCCTGGTCAATATGCGGACTAGCTAGGTTTCTAGGACCTTTCGTCACAGTGCCTGTTCATTGTGCCTGGAAGGGCGCTGTCCCTCTAATTCTAAAGTAGATCATAAACTTCATTACTAAGGCAAGATAAGTCACCAGTACTGTCAGGCATGTTGCTGATACAGAGATTATTGTGTTTATTCGCCTTCATGATATTACACTGTAATGAAACACCAGAAGGGAGTATATATTGCAGTATACTTGATAGAATCCTGTGTAATTAGTGCTGAGCAAATCTCAAAAAATTCCTAAAACTTTTTTGACGTGACCATGCCTTTTTTGATGTGGTCACCCCCTTTCTTGACCCGACTGCAAATTTTTTGCTTTGAAATTTTCCAGAACTTTCGCAAAACAATTTGCCAGTGGCAAAATGCGGAGTTTTGCTGTGAATTCATACCTGGCAAAAATCTGATTATCACTATGTGTAATGCTTCCAACTCCAAATGCAGCCACAAAAACATGGAGACAGTTTTTTTAAACTTGTTTTTATTGATTTTCTTTTCATTTTATTAGACACACAAATGTATGATATAATGAATATATATGTGAGAAAGAAAAAGAAAGTAATAAATAATAATGATTATGTTATAGAGAACTATATATAGTCTAACTTGTATAATGAAAATAATAACAAAAATAATAATAACAGTTGACTCACTTCTGTTTACAGGGATTCTTATTTTAATTAGGATGTGGAGTTGGGAAACATTTTATTGAGCAATATTGCTTTAAAAGGAATATAAACTCTCTGTAAAATGGTCCCTATACACCCCTAGTCCTCTAATGTACATGTCCTAAACCAGAGGTGGCCAGACTTTTTCCATCGGCGTTTGACCGATGACTCCTCCTACGTACACATTCATGGCACACTTCCGCATCCCCTGGCTTCGTCGCGGCCAACCAGAAATCCATGGGGGGTCGACTGGTTGACCACGATCGATGTCTTGGCCACCCCTGTCCTAAACCATACCTAACAACTGTCCAGATTTTCGTGGGACAGTCCCTCTTTTGACAGCTCAACCCGCAGTCCTGGATTCTTACTGAAAAGTCCCTCATTTCCCTTTGATCTCCTGCACTGAAGCTAAAAAAGGTACAAATTTAATTAAAAGTAGTTTTTGGCAGAGAGCCCAGAAATCTTAACGAGCATCACCTGCATTTAGAAACATTGTTTCTTACTTTTAATTAAATAAGTATCTTTTGGCAGAGAGCCCAGAAAGGTAAAAAGCCCCCCTGCACTGAGATACAATTGTAACTAATAAGCTACACAGGTCTCTTGGGGGAACTGAGACTTGCAGCTTAAAGGGCAATTTCCCCTTTTCAGCAAAACTGTAATAACACATAAACAAGACCCCAAAACCCCCAGAAATGTGTTCAAACTTTAAATAACCTGCCAAATTTAGTCAAATGGGAGCGGTATTTGGGGGGTGTGGTCGCAAAAATGGGCGTGGTCAAAATGTGCTGCATTTATTTTTTTCCCTCTTTATCTTTTCAAAATGTTGGGAGGTATGCCTAAACCTAATTACAGACTCAAACATATTCACCAGTGAGAATGCTGCTTACAAGTGCTACATCTATCATCTTGCTGTTATACAATGATAACTGTGCAAATATTGGCTTCCAGATAGTACACTGTGACAAGATGAGGGAGGATACACTGCTATTTAGTTGCTCAGTGCTAGAACAAAAGTTTTTAACTTTATGGCATCCACCTGGGCCACCATCATAATTCACATGTAAGCACTAAAAAAACAGAAACGTAGACTCTATGGCGAATTGGCAGGCAAGTACTTGACAACAAGCACTGCGGATTATACCTTCCATGGCAGGTAAATGGTTAATGTGTCTAGCTCCACTTGCAGGGACAAAGAATATTTTTTAAAGGGAAACTAAAGCCTAACTAAAGAAGACGTAGGGCAGAACTGCTGTACGTTTTTTGGGTTTCTGTACCAGCCCTAGGCAACCACAGGCCTGTAGAAGGAAGATCTGTGCCCCCAAATACACCCCCAGTAGCTCCCCATCTTTTTTTCTGCTTATTCACTGCCCATGCTCTGTGCTGCTGTCAGTTACTGAGCTTAGGGACCGGCGCACAACATACTGTATTTATAGAATATAAATGTCACAATATAAGGCTGATTAGCAAATAATACAGCTCAGAAACCAGTGCATCAGAATATGATAATCAGCCCCATAGCATCAACTTATATTACAGGACCAATCACATTTTCTGCTTGATAATTGGCAACGGCCCCTAAGCTTAGATTCTCAATAGCTGCCCAGAGCCCACTGAGCATGTGAGTGCCACAGACACTTTACAATATGGGAAGCTCCTGTAACAAGTCCTGGATCCTTGCTGCTATCGAGATGCTGAAACTTTAGGCTGGTGCAGTACATACAGTATATGAAACATAGCATTTTTTATTTATATTCATTTTAGGGCTTAGTTTTCCTTTGAGCCTTTCAGCTCATAGATATTCCTGTATTTACTGGCTACCATTGGGCAGAGAGTAGTTAGAGGACAGTCTGTATGACAACCTAACCACATTGCTTAAAGGGGAAGGTAAGGTGGAATGACTGGGGGTGCCACAATGTTAGGCACCCCCCCAGTGATTCTTTTCACTTACCTGATACCCCGGGTTGGTGCTCCTGTTGGCAAAAAAACACTCCAACCAGGGGTACATGCAGGCCAGTGATCCTCCTCCATCTTCTCTCTTCATGCCTGCTGTGCATGTGCAGTAGAGAGGAAAGCCGCAGTTTAACAATAAAGTTGTCCTTGCATGCATGGGCCCCGGGATCACAGCGAAACTAGAAGGAAGAGGAATGCTTGCCTGCATGAACACTTGGGCTGGGTGATTTTCTGCTACTAGGAGCAACAGCCTGGGGTAAGCGATCTTAATCACTGGGGGTGCCTAACATTTGGATACCCCAATGCCTTTAATGTGAAATTCTTTGCCAGCTCAGACACAGGTTTTGTAACTAGCACATAAAACCATGTCTAGGTTATGTCCATGTGGCAGCAGTGTGGCTTGCAGCCCAATAATAAACCATTATATTTCATAAGAGTAATAGATTTTCTGCCAGAGGGACTAAATGTTTAGTCTTGTTTACGTGGCTTCAGCCTGGAGAGCCCTGAATTATGCAGAAATAGAAGCAATGGAGACAAATCCACAGTATAGTATAGACAAAATGAATTAACTTTTATGAGGTGAGCAGAAACCTAGACTTTGGGGTTGCGGTGGTTGTCATATAGTTATAGTTTGCTAAAGTTTTTGCTGCATCACAGAAAATTATTAAGTTAAGCAAAACAAAAACCTCCAGGTACAATGTTCCATAAAACCATTATAAAGCATCTGAGCAGCTACATGTAATGTTATGCATTTGGGCCAAAATGTCACAAATGATTCTTATACACTAAGGGGCACATTTACTAATCCACGAACGTCCGAAAAGCGTCCGAATGCGTTTTTTTCGTAATGATTGTTATTTTGCGACTTTTTCGTAGCCGTTACGACTTTTTCCTAAATTGCCGCGACTTTTTCGTAGCGTTACGACTTGCGCGAATTCATTCCAACCCAAGGCACACAGTTATACATAGTTAAGATCCTGGCAAGTTTTACTGATAATTGCTCAGGCAAGAGTTGCACACAGGGAAAGTCTTTCAAACTACTTTATCTTAAACGTGACTTGACTGATACACATTAAAAATATCCTAATATATATATAAATCCTGTTTTCACTCTGATGTATTTTACCGCTGTAAGAAAGACAAAGCACCCATGGGGAAGAGTGACATGATCACTGACAGTAGGGCAGCAGCAGAACTTAGAAGAAATGATAATCTAGGCCTAAAGACATATAGGAGGCAGATATTTGCTTCCAGGAGACTGGTTACTACTACCTCACTGGTTGCAATGAGATACTAGACTAGGAGCAAGTTTTGGCCCTATTATATTTCCTATCATGTTTTGTAGTGAGATTACCAGTTGTTACACTGATAAGTGGTGTAATGGCACCTATAAGCTATACACAGGGTTTTTTTTGATTGCAGAAAAAGGTATTTATAAAGGGAATAATATATCCGCACTGTAAAATAGAATTATATCATAAGTTATCAAGGCTATATAAAGGCATAGGGTCAAAGGCCAAATGCTTTTCTACAGGACATGGAACTTTTAGGTGACTTCTAATATCTTTATATTGTAAAATAGTGGTCACATTATTTCACCTTACACATACACATTTAGCAAAAAGCTATATTTTACAAGTTATTATAAAATATTTGGCACAGGGTGACCTTGCTCCGTGGCACTTAGTTAAAGGGGAGGTTCACCTTTACATTAACTTTTAGTATTATAGAATGTACTTTTCCTAGCAATTTCTATCAATTGGGGGTCACTGACCCCCAGCAGCCAAAAAAACTATTGCTCTATTATCTTACACATTTATTGTTACTTTTTATTACATATCTTTCTATTCAAGCCTTTTCCTATTCATATTCCAGTCTCTCATTTAAACCACCGAACGGCTGCTAATTTAAACAAAAACCTAGAAACCAGAAAGCTGCTCTAATTCCACACTGGAGAGATAATGAACAAAAAAAGCAAAATAACAGAAAAACCACAAAAAAACAAAAAATATAAACCAACTGCAAATTGTCTCAAAATATCAGTGTCTACATTATACTATAAACAGTTGTGTTAAAAGGTACACTGAATAACACTCGGTGCCTGCTGTTACTTACATGTCATATTCATATTCCTGACAGACCCAAAAATGCACATGTTTCCTCATACCAATAACAGGCAGTGCCAGGGGCATTCTGTATGTGCCATTACTCAACCATCATAAAAGCCAAAGGTTAAACATGATTCCAAATGTATGGTTATATTATGTGATCCTATCTACAAACGCTAAGCTATTCATCTTATTTGTGCATTAAACATTACTTATGTATTCTAGGCATGAATCTATCATGATGCCATATGACTGCCAAGTCTGGGTTATTCTTAAAATTTGGCTTTTACCTTTGGGTTCAGAGCTGTAAGTTCATTTTTGCCATGGTAAATTTAGCTAAGCTCCAAAATCCTCTGTTGAATAGATATTTGCACATGTCACAAGGCTTTTTTAGATGCCCTCCAGACATAAGTAGCAATGGATAGAAGCCAGAGACCTGCAGCTCCTTCTCTGGCTTATCTCTATGACTTTCCACTCGCTTAACAAAAGGCACATTCATTTCCAAGTGACAGAGGAATTAATGTTGAGTATTCAGTATTAAAAGGGTCACAATGAACAATCTATTTAAGATTCAGACTTGCAAACAGCAATAAAAAGGCTATGAAAGAAAAAGTTACAGAGGACAAATTATGTTTTGTGAAAATAAATTATATGATCTTTGGTCCAATATATATATTTTCCCAGTACACTTTCCAACCACAAGTCCAGAAAATGCCTAAAAAATGCATATATTTTTTTTTACTGAGTAACAACAATTTGGAAGAGAGTTATAAAGAAAACGTGCATGGATGGCAGAATTATAGGGGAACCGAAAATGATTTATCTGCCTTTGTTAAATGCTTTGGGCAACTAAAATCAACACTTTTTGTTTATGGCTAAAACAATGATTTGATTTTTCCCTTGGGTTTGGGTTTTTATTCTTAATAAATATTAGTTTAAAAGAAAAGCCAGTCATGAAATGGTGCAGGTTTTTTTTAAATTAAAAGCTTGCTTCTAATTTCCATCTACCGTCAGAGCAGGAGAGCCATATTCCTTTAAAGCATTATTTGGTTAAACTATTATTTGAACCTTGTTACACTTGTTTTACCCAAGTTTGTAGGTCAGTGTGCCATGCCATATGCTATAATTAGTCTATTTCCTACTTATTAGGAAATGAGGAAAAAATGAATTTAACTTCAAGAACATTTTGCATGGAGGCTGAAACATTGTGGAAAGGTCTTATGGAATAAGGCTGGGTTTGCAGCGTTATTATTAGAGATTTCTGGCACAGCAAGGGTTTTAGAGGGGGGAAACATTTAGATCAGGCAAAGTAGATATTATGATGAAGCAGCAGAATGAGTAAATCATTGGGCAGTCTCGCAATACACATAAAGGGCCAAAGTTAGCAATAATGGGCCAGATCTGTTTATTAGTAGCTGGCCATATACTGGATTATTAGGAATTTGCCATGGATGCTGATAACTACTTGCATATGACCAGCCTCATTTCAAACACACCCTCAAACTCATGTTAGGTCATTCTAGGTGATTTTTTGTTTACTGGCCAACAGTACAGCCATGCTGGATTTAGACCTCAGTCAGAGGCTGCATAGATATATGAGCTGTAGGAGTAGAGTTCTGTTCTGGGTCCACTTTTATTTTTTTTGTTCATTAATGGCTTAAAGGAGGGCACTGAAAGCAACATCTTTTGCCAATCACACAGGACAATTCATGCTTGCATGGGGATCTTCCATTCTGGCAATTAATGTTTCCTTTACTCTCTTTTTGGCTGTGTGTAAAATTTTAAAAAACAGAAAGGCCTTTGAGGCCCGCAACTCAGTTAATGGAACAGGGAAAGTCTAGTACATAAACGGATTATGCCCAGTTTTTGCACTTTGCATTCTGCTTTCCATATTGCAAATAAAGCCTTAAATTCTATGTGCACCACATTTTGTTGGGTGCTTAAGCCTATGTTGTGTGCAGAAGCACATTGGGTGGGTAAGGCAACTGAGACTTAATGGTGATCAATGTAAGATTACTTACTTGGGAGTATGCAAGCCATATATAGCTTTAATGGTATGCTTGATAGAGTAACACATACGATTTCTTGTGGATAACAACTTAGCTGTCGTGAACAATGCTAGCCAGCAGCAGGAAGGGATAAAAAGTACTGCTCTGTATTAATGGGGGTATAGACTCTCAGAGAAGGAGAGGATTATTCGGTACAATATACTGGGAAGGCTCCTTTTACAACATGCAATACAGTTTTGGACTTCATTTCAAAGAGATATTACTGTAACAGAGACAGTCCATAGGAGGGGTACTTACGGGGGCAAGTCAGGTTAAAATTAATTTTTACTATGTTGTAGAATACAGGGTTACTAAAAGTCATTCTTAGTACATATCTGATACAGTGACTGGTACAATTGCCCTTTTTGAGACAGGAAGGATTTTTTCATTTGAGAAAGTGATTTTTTTTGGATGTTTTTCTCTTTCCACTGGATCAACTAGTGGCATGTCAAGTTTCACACTGACAAAAAAGGTTGATACCCATCTGTCTTGTTTAAGAGTACTACATAGGTAACCACAGCATGTATGTTTGGCCACCTTTAGTTTTATGCATCTCTGCAGCATCCAAATTGAGTATAAAAGGCTACTCCTATGTCTGAGAGACACTTTTTCAAAAAGGTATTGCTCAGCTGAGAAGCATTTTGCCTTTGTACAGGAAAAACTGCCAGTAGGAGCCATCATTTCATCGGAGCAAAATTATATCATATCTGAAGATAAATATGGCTCACTGGTCCACCATGTCTTCTAAAAACAGATTAAGGAAGTGTTCCTTCAATACCCTGCTCATACGTAACCAATGTTTGCAGATTTAACTGAAATATAATTTAGTGCATTAATTCCTCACAACAAAAAACACTGTGTTTATGCCATGAATACATAAGGAAATCTTATAGACTCACCATTTTAGTGCAGAGGAAGAGAAAGGACTTTTCAGCCCTATGAAGAAGCAACAGCAGGTCCTGTCTTTTATAGAGAACAGATTCTTCCCTCCTGCTTCTGCAGATTTGCAAGTACGTCTCCCAAGTCATTCTGACCTTGCAGTTACAGTAACGCTGTACTACGGTAAACATTTCCACGGCAGAGGCTGGTGGCAGCAGATTTCGTAGGGGCAGCAAGAAAGGAAACCTTTCCAAGTATCTATAACAACAATAATAAGAAGGTTTGGTTATTGTCTATAATGGTCCACCAGAGAAAACACAGACTTGTCCTGCTGTTCACAGACACTATCTCTTTAAAACTATTCACTATAATAGAATATAGTATGAAATAAAAGTAAAAGGATTATGTGACGGTGATTAAAATTGCTTTCATTGTTACTAAAGAACTTGATGAAGTCAGTGTGGTCTGAGCCAAACCGATTAGCCTATTTGTATCCATTAGCAGCTCAGCTATAGGTAGCCGGTATGGCCCTGGGCTCTCTGTCACATAGCATTTTTATAATGCTTTTCATGCTACATTTGACCCTTGCTTGTGTACACAAGCCCCACATCTCTGCTTGAGAACAAAGGACATTTACGTTTCTCAATGAGCTTGAAAGACAAACAAATTCTGAGCACAGGTTTCAGGATCTATTTCTGCAGAAAATGATAAATAATACTGAAGCAAACACAACATCTTTAAAATAGGAATATATGATTTACTTTGAATATAGTGTGGAACATTAGTATCTAGTTTCTGCTTTTTCTCATTATATTACAGATGCTCCTGTACAGCAGCTACAGGACTTTGGAAAATTGTTCCTATTAATCCTAAAAATGTGACTAACACATAAGGCTCAAATGCCCTAAGGACAGTATGACTAATGCTGGGGGAAATGCTGAAGTTCAATAGTTTGGTTATACATGTTTCTCTCCATGAATGTGCACCTTTACATTTACGTTTGGTTTTGATGCTCAGTTTTTCTTTTAAGGCTTTCCTTGTCCTTTATAGTAATGGGGCATTAAGAGAGAAGTAAGCATTTTGTAGGTATGTGTATGTAAATGTCTGGGGACAAAATGTTTGAATGTGCACCTTTTATTGTTTAGTGGCCCCTGGATATTTACTATACCATGAAAGTGATATTAGACTTACTAAGATATATTTATGTATATAGGAATTATTTTACCATTGGGGCCATGGTGTTTTCCACTGAAATGGAACTATTTTGTTTTTCTTGCACCTGCAACACATTTTAATGCTTTGCACTCCCTACTTCAACATTGCCCCATAGTCAATCAATTATAGAAGCTGAGAGTGACTTTCTGGGCTTTGCTAATAAATGAATTTCCTATGAACCTGACGTTCCCAGAGCACCTGTAAACAGACGTAGTCTCGAAAAACATTATAGCTGTCAACTTCCTTGGGAGTTACCCATCTTAGGCCCCTATTACCCTACTCCTGTCATTATATGCCATTTCCCTGTTTTTATTTGATTTGGTGCATCCCTAGAAAGCAATAAGATCTTATACAGTATTGAAAAGTTGTTATGAATAAATGGCTCTATAACACACCATCTTCTCTAAGCTGTTCTTTGCTGCCAGTTTCTTTTTTTATGATCTTCTATTATACCTTCTATTACTGTAGCAGTTTTTCTCATTCCCAGAATGCTCACACACCCCATTAATTTGATGGTCTCCCCTCTATACTGCCATTCCATTTCTTATCTGGTTTGTCCTTCTCTACCATCTCTCCCCTAGTTTTTCCCCTTTCTATTCAACATTTTTTGTGATCCAGTTTTCTCTCCACTTTCCCCCTTTGCTTCTTTTCTTCTCTTCTATGAAGTTTTTATTTTTCTTTCACTTCTTTTTTCTTAAAAAACGTTAAGTGTTCTCCCCTACCTTCTACTTTAAATAAATAGATAAAGTTGATCAACTCACAACTGGAACTCTCTAACAAATCTAGCCAGAGGATGCCCACTAAAGTTCCAGAAGATTTGGAACCCATGGTTGGAGTCTCCAGCAACAGCTGTCTAAAGCACCATAATACACTCTCCATTCTTTACTTCCCCCCACCCTTTCCTCTTTCTATCATTCCCTTGTTTATAAGAAAATCAATAAAAGTTGACTATTAAAATAAATAAATGTTAAATGTTCTACACGGGTACCTTACAGTGACTGGCAGGGCACACTGGTACTGTGAGTGATTATTATGGAACTAAACTTCTGTCATGAATTATTGAGAAACTTGGGTCACCATCTGTGGGCAATGTAAAAACTGTCTGTTTGTGACTTACTTTAGGTCGATGCCACCTGGCATCAAAATGCCTGAAACCCAATCCCGCTAGTGCATTTATGCCAATCCCATTAAACACAAAGGGTGGGTGATTTTGATTGCATTGTTAGCAGTCCAGAAAAGACTTGTGCCACTGGGGCCCTAGCTAGATGGCTACCAATAGAGGCAGAAATATAAAAGGCCTGCAAGAATCCTGACTGATTGCAATTTCCGCATTTGTTAGACAGATATATGGGCCTTAAAAGTTAGTCCTGTCAGAGCCATAACTTGTAGCCCAAATGCTCAGTACTTGCACTAAACTTGCTTTCTTTCTTTTGCAGAAAACTGGTTCCCAACATGCACCCGAGGAAGATGTGTTGCAGCCAAACACAGGACCAGCCCTTCACCTTGACACACCCAAAGGAGTCTTATCCTAGTCTGACCCTTTATCCCAGTCACTGCATTAATCTCTTAATGCCCAGTGGGCAGGGCAGTCCTTCAAGCCATGGTTTCCCAGAGATTTCCTCTATTGGATGTTTTTCCTTTCCTGAGTGCTGAAGGATGGACTCTTCGTGAATTCAGAGGTTTCTCTAATTATGCCCACCCCAAAATACTTTATATCTTTTTAAAATAAAAGCCGTGATCACTTTTAAAATAAAAACTTCTCCTTATGTTTCTCATAGATTGATATCCGCATCTAAATGAGCAGTAAATTGGGGCATTTTTATTTCTTCTAAGTAACTATTATGGAATGCTGAGCATTTGTATACAGTTTTGTTTGCCTTGTTGCATTTCAATATTAATACAAGGGCAGGAATCTTACTGGATGTTTGCATCCAGGGCTGGTTTAACAGTGGGAGTGGAAAATGTGCTTTGGGTGCACCTGAGGATGGCCCTTTGGGAGGAAAACATAGAATAATGTACAATCAGGATATTGTGTACATAGTAACATAGTAAGTTAGGTTGAAAAAAGACATACGCCCATCACGTTCAACCATAATGCCTATATATAACCTGCCTAACTACTAGTTGATCCAGAGGAAGGCAAAAAACCCCATCTGAAGTGTAACAAAATGTATATATATTTATATATAAGGAATGTTTAAGCTGTGTCCAAGGCCATATTTACAATATAAGTACTCAAGGGCCTGTGGCTAGAGTGGCAGTTTTACAGGGGTGGCCCTCGGGTGCCTATATGAGAAATTAAAAAAAAAATCCCCCGGCCGAATACTTTGCAGGTAAATCCGTCTGTGGAGTAGGGGGGAGTGAGGAGTAGGTGGAAGCGCCACTTCTGTACTGCACATGTGCCAATGGGGCGCAATGATGTCTGGTGTCTGGAGTGGCACTGCAACAAAAGCTGCTGAGGCTGCCGTTATACTGCAACACCCATCATTGCCTATCAGAGATTCTGGGAATTGTAGTTTAACAACTGCTGCAAGGAGGCATCATTATCATTTTCCCACCTTACCAAGGGCCCCTTTCTCTTACCAGCACTGCATGTCTTACTGTAAGCAGCTTGCTATGAAAGCGAAGCAATGGTATAAATGAGTTTATTTATAGCAGTTTGTTTGTTTGTAGCCATGCTCAGCGCTCCATTAATTAAAGCAACATTATTTCTTTTTACTGATATAGAAATAATTTCTTTTTTGTCTCAGCATCTGGTTCATATCAGGAGATTGGCTTGTGGTTAGGGGAGATCTATAAAAGTCACAAAGATTATGCAGAGCTAAACAACCTCTCCGGAGCCCCATGTCTAAGAGGGTTCGTTTATGTGAGTCAGCAGAAGCTATCCCCGGCACTCTATCTCTGTGACAACCATGGCAATGTTCTGGCACCATCCAATCACCCTGCAAGCCGAGCCAAGTTCTAAAGTTACAGTCAAAATCTCTATAGCCACAGTGCCTTAGGGCATCTCCTGTAATTCTCTTTCACCGAGGAAGACAAAATCAGGCCAGCACATACATATAAAGAGGAAAAAAGCACCATTGTGATCTTGAAAAGTTGCTACAGCTCGGCAAGAGACGGCTTGTGTCCTGTATGAGTAACACCTGAATTTCTCTTTAATAATTTCTGACAAATTCAGTCAGTCAATATCAATATAGAAACAGTGTGTTTACAGTAGATATGTAGCATCCACCCTCTCCATGTCCTTTAATCAATGGGCAAAAGGTCCACCAATACAGGAGGTCCAACATCAGTCATTTCAATTTCATATTTTGTACTTCTTTCTTTTTGGAAAAAATAATATAAAGCCTGTTTCCCTGCCTTATTCCCACTGGGCACACAGGGGGGCAGTTAGCATTAATAGTTTCTTATTCCTAGAAACTACACACACAAAGCAAAAGTCTGAGCCTTTACTCTTTATTAGAGTTGTAAGGTATTATTTATTTATGAAGGTTTAGAACAGGGATCCCCAACATTTTATACCCCTGAGCCACATTCAAATGGAAAAAGTTTTTCAGAGTAACACAAGCATGAAACAAGTTCCTGGGGGTGCAAATAAGAGCTACAATTGGCTATTTGATAGCTCCTATATTGACTGGAAGCCTACAGAAGGCTCTGTTTGGCAATTACCCTGGGTATGCAACCAAAACCTACCTCCTTACCAGAAATTCAAAAATAAGCACCTGCTTTGAGGCCACTGGGAGCAACATCCAAAGGGTTTGCTCACGAGCCACTGGTTGGAGATCACTGGTTTAGAGGATTCAGTAAGAACTAGCATCCAGGATCTTGCTTGTATTGGTACAAATTTGTTGAGGGGTGCTGTTAGGTGTTTACCAGCTAGGTGTTTACCACATTTTTTGCCTTTGGTTCACAAGCACATTAAAGCATCTCTGAGGCCCAAATCTGTAGGGATGAGCACCCAACATAGGTCAGGTTTGAGTGAATACGTGCATATTTGTTGTTGTAATCTTTGCTTATAGAAAGATACTAAAAGTGTTTCCTATAGCTATAACTGTATTAGGGCACTGGTAGTAGAGAAGATTTGCCTCCTGTGGTAAATCTGTGCAACTGCAGGCAACAGATCTCCCAAAATGCCTTCCCCTTACCTAACCTTCAGATCGCCAGAAGTAAAACACATTATTTGTGGTGGTACGGGCAGCCAGGAACTATTGGCGCACCCCCCTGACCTCCCCACAATAGCGGCAAGAGAAGTATAAGGTACACATAGGGGGTGGTTGTGCAAGTTACAGGTTCAGCGCTCAGCTGTAACTGGGGCAGAGGACCCTGAGAGGGTGTGGAGGCCCCAGGTTGGCAGCCCCGATGGGCCCCTGAAACTGCAGTCTGACAATGGTGCTCAGAGATGAACTCTGACATCCTTCTGTGTCATAGCAGGCAGGAGAATTCATTCTTATAATACAAATATTTTAAAAATATATGAAATAACATTAAACAAATGGGTGTTTTGCAAATAAACATTTTCATTCTGAGTTATTTCCTAGTTTCGTTTTGCGGCTGCTCTCTGTCCTTTTCTTTAGTTTAATGTTTATTTATAAACAGCCATTCAGGGACGTATGGATTTGGTGCCCCTTGTGGGGATGGGAGATTTTAATGGTTTGAAACCATTATTTTTAAATCTGAGCCTTTCATGTGGCGCTTAAGTGCTCTGTAAAATAGTTCCCTACATGTGCCCTGCAGTGTATGGCTGTATACATAAGGAAAATGAGGTCAGCAAGCACCTTTCATCTCTACGTATAGGTTCAAATGCCATTATAAAGTTTTCTTAGAAAACATAAACTTATTTTCAGAAAACTGCTACTTATTTACACAAAACAATATGAATGTGAAGTATTTTCCCTTTTAATAACAACAGAATCTTATTTTGCCTGCAAGAAGAGCTCTGTCAGGACAAGCAAACCAGAGCACTACTGCTCAGAATGCAATTGCCAGACTGGGCTCATGGACCACCATCAAAAAGAGAAAGAAAGGTTGCCAGCGCTCAGTTTGCCTTTAAAATTTGTTAGTACCACACTTTGGCCAAAATATGTAAGCTCATGTACCACGTCAAGGCCCCTCATTGTGCGTGAGTCCTACACTGGTTATTAACATTGTAAGTCTGTGATGCAACTAAAATCAAGTCCCCCAACAAACAATGTGACCCTTAGCTCAGAAGCTCTAGTGAGAAAGCAGGGAGCTTTTAGGCTAATGTCAGAAGTGGTGTTTGACCTATATTTTCGGCAAGCCGAAAATCGCTTGCCGAAAATTGTGCCATATGCCTCCTACCTGTGCGTGCACCCAAATAAATGAAATAAGCTTGGGTGCAGGCACATGTAGCTGATATCCGCCAAAAAACACGAGACTTTATAGATTCGGCGGATATCAGCTACATGTGCCTGCACCCGAGTGTATTTCATTCATTTGGGTGCACGCAAAGCTAGGAGGCGTATGATGCTATTTTCAGCAAGTGATTTTTGGCTTGTGAAAATATACGCATTAGCCTAAAAGCTCCCTGCTTTCTCACTAGAGCTTCTGAGGGTCACATTGTTTGCTGGGGGACCTGATTTTAGTTGCATCACAGACTTACAATGTAAATAACCACATTAGCCTTAAGCACATTAACATATACCTGAAAGGAGTTCCTTATTTTAAAGGCTACATAGCAGTTTGGCCAATAGTGGTACTAACACCTCATTTTTTGTAAAAATTATTTTTAAAGTCAAACTTTTCTCTTTATTTTTGTGTACAAATAATGGCTTTTTATCGTTTCTAGCAGCTAGTCAACTCTAGGATGTGGGTTAGACCAAGCGCTGGCACAAGACTATTTCTAGCAGCTGGTCAACACTACTGGGTTAGACAGAGCGCTGACGATTTACTTCTGTGTTTCATGGACCACCATCTACTGTCAAACTGGTCTCGAGCACCTCCACAGTGTAGGAAGATTAATCTGTATTAATTATATCATGCAGGGACAGAAATGCTAAACAGTGGGTGGAGGAAAGTGGAACCTTACATTAATAATAATAATAATAATAATAATAATAATAATAATAAATCATCAATGTAAAAATCATCAAAATCTAATGTCTCTTTGTCCCCAAAATTAATTTTTCACCAGTATTCTACCCTCTGGTAGAATACCTTTTGGACTCACCATAAAGAAAGTGATGCTTTACTATTGACACAATTCTTGCACACCAGTGGTTTAACTATAGAGGAAGCATAGCCTGCTGATGTGGGTGGGGCCAGGGGACTGGGGGTCCCAGACCACGGGGTCGTCTTCCTTTAAAGCTGTAGAGACTGTTTTTTCTGAGTGTGTGACAGGGAGCGGGGAAAGTTGGGCAGGGAGTGGGAGATTGGCTGGTTAGGGCTTGTGGTATGCGCCAGACCCCTCAGAATTTTTTATTGCGGGGGGGCCCAGCACCCCATAGTTCAACCGCTATAGCACCCATTTGTGGATCTAGCCCAAATCGTGTCCAAAACGTTATCTATGCCAAGTGGGCATTTCCCTGTATGTGCAAGTGATGCTAGTATTCACACACATCACAATTCATAAGGCCAACACCATGGTGCAGCTACAATTACAGGATTGCTCATCTCTGAGTTAAACTTCTTAAACATTCTATAACATACAATTAGCTAATGCTGAGATGTAAACCATCCCCTTAACACTAGGTACCGCAATTGCAAGGTATAGGAGTGTATGTATAGCAGTTTCACAGGAGCAAATTTGCGCCCATTTTTGCACCTAGTGCTATTCTTCTTCTTTGTAAATGAGGCCCGTAATGTTTCATTAGGCAGAGAATGCTGGGAAAGCAATTAATTAACAATTAAAAGGAAAGAGTCATGTGTTACCAAAGCTGCTCTGTGTCTTTCTTTTACATAATATTCCATGCTGACTGCAACAATGATATTCCCTTGCCTAAACAATTGGTTTTATAGGAAAAAAGTACATCAAGTACCAATACAACTTCCTGATTTAAATATAGTTCCGCTTTCTATGTTCCCATAACTTCACTCTCGCTTAAATGGGTATGCTTGATTAAACAAATTATATCAGAATCTATGGCCTTTCCCAAAACTGAGGCAGCATGTATAACCTGTCGTTGTAGTGTTGGAAAGAAGACTTGTAAATCAGATAGTAAAATAACATGAAATTCTGCCTGAATTATATTTTGGTAACAGACCCCATGCCTTAGTGCATGACTAGGATCTATTTGCCCTTCCGAGACTCAGTAACAATGGAAAGAAAAGATGATGCCAATTACAGGACGGCACAGTTACAAGCTACTGAGCCCCGGGCCAGAAAGAAAGCAATTAATGTTTAAGTTAACACAGCAGTCAGGAAAATCCAAATAAAAATCTCTAGCAATACCATAAAAAAAAAAAAAACAAGAGAAGAGCTATATACAATGAAACAGCATCAGAATCAAGACCTGCTCATTTTATGGGCGCCAGACAGGGCATATAATAATTGGAGACCCTTCTGTCAGCAATTTGGTTTAATAGTTAACCCCCCATGCTGCTTAATGAACAGTTCACTGTATAAGATGCTCAACTGTAAAAGCCTACAAAAAAAGCATTATCACAAGCATGTTCATTTTAAATTGAGGCCTAAATGGCAATTTAAAGGAGAACTCCACCAAAAAAACCTATTTTTGCATAATGAAAGAAAATGTAAATCCAAACAATTTCCAATATGAATGCATTACATATTTTGCAAAGTCTTATTAAAAGCTGTATCTGTGTATCTATTTATATTCTCTGCACTCCTTACTCTGACTCCTGAAACAATGTACCAGAAAGTAGTGATAAACAGACCTGGGGAAAAACTGATCTGTTACATAGTTGTTACATAGAGTCAGAGAACAGAAAGAGACTTTAGAAGAGAAAGAAAGATATAATCACTGGGCAACCCCCACTGATTATAATTGCTTACCCTATGCCCTGGGCCAGGGCTCGTGTTGCTTCAAACTGCACCGGCCTGGGGTATTTCTGGAGGAGCTTGTGACTTGTAATTCATTCTCCAGACCCAGGACAGTGCATGTGCAGTAGAGCGAAAAAGCTGTTTTTTGCATGTAAGTTTTCAGTCTAGTTTGCGGAAAAAGCAAAAGACAATAGCGACAACAAGCTTTTATGTAAGTGATTAGAAACACAGGGGAGGCTAACTTTTTTGTACCCCCCCCCCCCCAGTGATTATACCTTCAGTTGTCTTTTAAATATTATTTTTCATTATTCAGCGAGTTATTGTTTTCCAGCCTAGTCGATACACTTATATGTATATATAACTAAACAGCTCAAAATTCTTCTCTCCTCAGGCATATGTATTGGTTCGGTATGTGTGCCACTTCTTGTGGTCTTCGTGAAGGTGCTTTACGCAGCAAAATGTTAAGTAAAACAGCTTCAGTAAGACAGATGTGCTGTGGTTTCCCTCTTTGATTTCTAACCCTATGTTTTTCCTACCAGTACAAATGTACACAAAATTCAGACCATGTTTAAAAGCTTAAAAAAAATTATGTTTTAAAGGAAAGGCAATGGTATAGGAACTATTATCCAGACCTGGGGTTTTCTGGATAAGGGATCTTGCTGTAATTTTGGTCACAATACCTTAAGTCTGTTAAAAACATTTAAACACTAAATAAACCCAAGAAAACTGTTTTACCCCAATGAGGATTAATTATATCTTAGTTGGGATCAAGTAAAAGAAACCAGGTATGGGACCTGTTTTTCAGAATGCTTAGAACGCAGGGTTTTACTGATAAGGGGTTTTTCTGTAATTTGGATCTCCATACTTTAAATCCACTAAAGATCATTTAAAATTTAATTAAACCCTGCAGGATTGTTTTGCCTCATGATTAATTATATCTTAGTTGGGATCAAATACAAGGAACTGTTTTATTAGTAAATTGAAAATGGAAATCATTTTTTAAAAAATTTAATCATTTAAATAAAACAGCATCTATGAAAGATGGCCTTTCAGTAATTCAGAACCTTCTGGATAACAGGTTTACGGATAATGGATCCAATACCAGTACTGTTTTATTATTACAGAGAAAAAGGAAATCATTTGTAAAAATGTAAATTATTTGATTAAAATGGAGTCTATTGGAGATGGCCTTCCTGTAATTTGGAGTTTTCTGGATAACAGGTTTCCAGACAACGGATCCCATACGTATATTTTCAAGGTATTTGTAGTTCCGCCATGTGGTCACGCTACAAAACCATTAAAAGGATGGCTCACCTTAAAACTAACATTTAGAATTATCTAGACTTTAGTATCCTATGAAAACTTTAATTTAAGAATTGAACTTATTTTTTGTGGTTTTAGAAATATTTACATTTTTGTTTTGCACTTCTCAAGCCAGGCAGCAATCTGGACATTAAGAAACTAAGAAAGATTAATAGGGAAGAACCTGAAAATACAGATATGCTATTGAAAATAAAAAACGTATCTGTTTTGTTTGTGAACCCCTGACAGCCAGGTAGCATGTTCAGCTGCAGGCCAAAAACAACAGGAGAAAAGACAAAATTAGGAACACTAGTAATTAAAATATAATGCAAAATAAATAATGAAGACCAACTTAGAGGTTGTAAGAACAGGTCCATCTTTAAACTAAAAAAATAAATATAAGCATGCCCTTTAAAAAATAGACATTCTGTTTATCATTGGCTTCCGGTCATTTGAACAAAGGCAATACGGAGATGCAGGGAAAGTTTCAGGGGATGCGTCCACTATGCGGCGATCTATTGATCAAGCCTATCCTTCCTTCTGTATAGGAAGGAGCCAGGCTAGGCTCGATCAATCAATGCTCACCCTGATACTTTTCCCCTGCATCGTGTATCGCCTTTGTTCAAATGACCGGAAGCCAAGTTTAACAGGTATTTTCTTCTAAAGCATTCAAAATAACAAATGGTTTTTAGGATAGGGCAATTATTGGGGGAGGGTAGAATAGATTTTTTTAGTTAAACATTTTTAGTGTTACTTTTCCTTTAAAAGGCCGAACCACACTTATTAGTTTAAACCCCCCCCACTTGAGGCCCACCATTTGACCAGGGTCCCCTTTAACTCATGACAAGGTTATAAAAACCATTAAAAACATTGCTCTAATAGCCTTTAAGCCAAAATTTCATGAATTGCCAAATCTCCATACTAAATGGCCTTCAAGCTAAGTCCCCCAGCGACTGTTCAGGGCCCAGATAGGGGGCCAGACCCACGGCTTGGAAACCACTGCCATAAGGTGAGCACATGGTTAAAGTTCCATGTAGGAGAACTGTAGATCCACCAGACATGATTCTCAGGAAACAGATTAGCCTGGGGGCAAAAAGGAGGTTCAGAGGGTTCTAGAGGTTGTTATCTGTCACAGCTGATTTCTTACGGATTCTGTCAGGGTGATTGTGTGTAGCCGTTATGTTATTATAATGCATTATCCCAATTATAGGCTTGTATGCTTCTAGTGGAATGATTAGGAGAGAATTAGCTGCACTTACTGTTACATTCTTACTGCACTTAAATACTTAACCCACACAGCAGTGTTCTTGGGATTACTTTCCAGCAGGGAAAGAGTGGACCAGCTTGACTGCAGTGGCCTAGTTAGAGTTGTCAAGGTTTGTGTACACAAACAAAAGATAAACAAGTGTTATTACTGTGTACACACCCTCAGGGCGAGGAAAAATATTACTAGGACTTCTCCAAACAGAAAATAGTGTAGATGTAAATATTTCATTATTAATGAGGCCATAACGTTAAAGGAAATTAAATCCTAATAGTATTAAAAAAAAGGTCCAAGGGGCCCTAATAATATTCAAACCAGCCCCCGTTCCTTGCCACCCCCAAACTTTCCATAGCTCTATATACCAATTTTAACCCATTTATGTGAGCATTTGTGTAGGCCCCTTAGCAATGCATTTTTTGGTCAATACCAAAGCACTGCCTCCAGTTATGGCCCTTATAATATTACGTGATGGTAATAGACTCTGCTTATTATTTATGCATGCCAATTTACATCTGTGCAGTTTTCTGTTTCTTAAGAGATAACATGATATACAGTATCCAGTATATAGTCAAATACTTTGGTAATTTACTCCTTGTAAAGGAGAAAGAATGGTAAAAACTAAGTAAATACAGCCATAAGCACTTACAGAAATGCTGCACTGAATTCTCTGTGAAAAAACACTGCATCCCCTTGTTTCCATTCTGTACATATGAGCTTCTGTGTCAGACTTCCTTCTCTCAGCAAAAACCTCCAGGGCACAGCATAAGCCCACACAGCTTGCTCCTCTCTCCATCTCCCCCACTCTTTTCCCTTCTTCCTCCCCCCCCCCTTCCCTCAGCAGCGAGAGACGTGCCTGCAGGAGAGATGCAGGCACAGAAGTGAAGTCAGATTAAGTTAAAATGGCAGCTGCTATCATAAACAGAAAGAGCTGTTAGAAGCTGCACTGTGTCCTCTATCAAAAGAAACACAGGATTTCTTGTCTCCTTTTTTGTAAACATGTTCTTAGGGTATCTGACTTCCTCTCTCAGAAAAATCCTTCATTCCTGGGGCCAGTGTCTGGGCAGTTCGCCCCTCTCCTGCCCCCCCCCCCCCCTAAGAACTCCCTCCCCCCTCCATTATGAATGTGTAATCTCAGCTATAATGGCTAGAGCTACAAGCAGGAAGCTATGAAGATCAAGCTAAAAAGGCAGCTGCAATCTTAAACAAACAGAAAAACTTCTAGTGCTCTTTACTCAGGTATGGTAATGCTTTCTGCAGAAAATATATAGGGTTCTAGGTGGAACTAATGTGGCAAATCTATTAGCAGTAAAATGCCAAAATGACTTTCCTTCTCCTTTAATATGCCTGGGTCATCCTGCTCCCCACTATGTTTTTGGGTTTGTGGGGAGAGAGGCTCCTACAGTATATTGTAGGCCTGTCAGATTCAAGTCCAGAGTCTTTCATTGTTGGGCAAAAACATTTTTTGAAGCCCCAGAAAAATCCCTCCTTGCAAGTTACCTGGAAGAAGCGCAGCTGTCAGGGTGGGCCTGATCCCATAAGTGAATAGAATCAGGGTCATTGAGGTCACTAGGGACCAATAACATGAAGCCTATTTTTTGAAAGTGCTAATAGCTGACCTGTCATCTTGTCAATTCTTTTGACTTATGTTTAGATTTTAAACCAATACAAGTGGTCCTGGCACCATACAAATAATAGTCTTGCTTGCAGCCTGCCTAAGCACTCACCCAATTACTGGCTAAGGGAGTTGCAGTAATATATGTATCACTCATTAGCCAGTGAGTGGAACCAAGTTGAAGGCAGCAAGCAATTTCTATATGACATCTGCAGGGCACATATTCCAATAGCAGTTGTTTGCAGGATTACAATCCACAACCAAGCACTACCCCTGTTTCTACATCATATATGGTATAAAATATGTGAGGAATAAAAAATGTATCTACTAGAGAATATAATTTTTATGCTAAAATGTAAAGCAAAAGAAATATTATCCATACCATTGTTTTACTAATAACAGTTCTTAGCATATGGATGAATGCCTTAGTGTTTTGTATGTTCACCATTGCCTTTATCAACTCTTGATCTCTGCCAGGCATAGCTTCTATGTGTTTTTGCAATATTTAAGAATCCATATTATTTTGGAACTGGGCAAATTTGCACCTGGAAAAACAACCAATCAGTGATTTTCTTTTTTCAGCCAGCTGTAGGTAAAACAGTGAAAGCAAACATCCGGTTGGGTGCTGCGGGATACCGCCCAGATGCAAATTTGCCCAGTTTTTATAAATGACCCCCACTGTATGCAACAATGCTTTCCTTTTTAAATGTTCCTAAAGATGTTCATAGGGTTTAGGAAAGCCATGCAAGTCAAAGTCCTTGCTCTAGCTTGGAATTCAAAGAAGCCTGGCAGAGCTTTGATACACATTGAATGAAGATCACTGTCCTGCTGAAAAATGAATCCTCTTTCAATGAGGATTGGGGGGTAGAATGTCTTCAGCACAGAGTGGTGCTTCACATTGGTCAGTTTGCACTTGTAATAAAGAATTGGTTAGGTAACTGCTACTCTTCCATAAATTTTGGGCTTTCAGTTTTTCAGAAATCCCTCTGAATTGCATCTGGCGGACGCAATAACCCCACATCACTTTGCCAGAAATGTCATCACACAATGATGTCACTCGATGATGTCAATGGTGTTGCACACCGCCAACGCCATTACACACCCCCTTTGTCCAGGTTTATAACACGACAGAGGTGGCAAACCCTGTATATGCTATTCTATAACTGACAAACCCAAGAAGTGGGGCTCTTATTGCATTTATTTATGTGTTTTAGTTGTAAAGCTGCAAGGACCCCATCATGCTGGTTTAGGTCAGCAGTAATTCTTAATTTAGCATACAGAAAGTAGTACACATGATTACATAATACACAACACTAAAATTATAAAAAAAAGATGGAAATAGATAAGTAAGCAGTGATGTATCTAGATGTTAGTGGGTTTCACAGCAAAATTTAATGTAGGGTAATACTGGTAAGTAAACCCATTTTACCAAGATATATTAAATTTGTCAATTAATTAGGGCCTTAATGGGCCCCATACACTCCCGAGCCCCCTGCAACTGCAAGGGTCTTCTTCCTCCGTAGTTGAGTCCTTGCAGTTAAGTCATTCCTAACCCCAACAAATCAGGCAGATATAATTAAACTGACATCCAACACATTTTTGAACTCTACTACAAACTACCATAAATGCAGTTGCCCACTGTGGAAGTTCCTTTGGTTTTTTTTCTGTGGTTCTTGTGAGTAATTGCATGTATGCGTTATCCAGAAACTCATTATCCAGAAAGGTCTGACATGAAGATCATCTTCCATAGAATCATAGTAATCCAAAATTTTAAAAACTATTTTCTTTTCTCTGTAATAATAAAACATTACCTTGTACTTGATCCCAACTAAGATATAATTACCCCTTATTGGGGCAGAACAGCCCTATTGGGTTTATTTAATGGTTAAATGATTCCCTTTACTCTGTAATAATAAAACAGTACCTTGTACTTGATCCCAATTAACATATAATTAATCCTTATTGGAGGCAAAACAATCCTAATGGGATTCAAGTTTGAATTATTGTTAGCAGACTTTTTAGTAGTATGGTGATCCAAATTACAAAAGAAAAAACCTTTTCCAGAAAATCCCAGGTCCTGAGCATTCTGGATAACAGGTCCCATACCTGTATAGGTTTAAGAAACTAGATATGTTTTGCAAAGCTTTTCTTGTATACAAGTACTTCTACGTTTTATAGATAATTACTTTGAACTTTTATTTATTAAAGGCAAGTAAGCATTTTCCATCTTTCATGTAGGGGTTTTGTACTTATCCACAGGGAGCAAGTGCTAGAGCACTAAATGCTGCACTCTGCACCTAGCACCAGATGCCCAAGTGCCAACCATCTTCCACTGCCTAGAAATACAGCATGACTGGTCACAGGCAACACCATATTCATAGGAAGGTACAGCTGCTTGCACTTCATTCTTGGAAACTTTGGGTGCATAAAATAAAAATTTTGCACTCTGGCCTTTGCCTAAAGGGGTAGTTCACCTTTAAGTTAACTTTCAGTATAATATAGAATGAAAAATTCTTAGCATTAGTTCAACTGGCCTCCATTTTTAATTTTTTTTGAGTTTTTGAATTATTTCAAGTTGGGGGGGTCACTGACCACCACAGCCTATAAACAATTGCTCTGGGAGGCTACAATTTTATTGTTATTGTAATTTTTTATTACTTATGTTACTTTTCAAAACCGCTCCTATTCATTTTCCAATCCTTACTTCAAACCACTGCCTGATTGCTAAGGTCATTTGGACCAGACAGCTGTTGAAACTCCAATTAGTTAAATAATTCAAACACCACAAATAAAAAAAACGAAGACAAATAGCAAATTGTCCCAGAATAGAACTCTTTACATCATACTGAAAGTACAAAGTAAATTACCCCTTTAACAAATGATGTCTATTGGATATTGATAGGTGCAGGGGCGCTGCTGCCAAGAGGTGAGTTGAGAAACTTGCCCAGCAAGTTACCGGGGGTGGCAAAAAGCCACTCCCAGTAACTTAAAGAGCCAAAATTCCGTTTTTTAAAGTGGAATTTCAGCTCATCTAGTGCAGAGAGTGCTATTGCACTAGTGATGCCCACCCCCTTCTGACGCAAAACAGGTAAGAGCGGGAGGAGCAAGGGGGACGGCATCAACTTGGCCGCCTCAGGCAGCTAGGACCCCTGAAGCAGTGCTGGGTCGGTGGCCTTTGTGGAAGAACTATAACCCTAGCTTCATGGTATGAGTTTTAGGTTTACAGCAACTAATCATGGGAAATACTGCCTATTCCTGTTCTAGAACTTTTGTACCAGTTGCTATGTTCAAATGACCCATCTTCTTGCAAAACAAACTCTAAGCACTTGCAAAACCTTCATATCTACACTTATTTCCAAAAAGGCAGCAATAGAACAGTACCTACAGAAGAATTACTGTCTGAAATGCAACACATTGCTCTCTATTTCTTCCTGTGCTATAATATATGTGTTCAGCCTCTTTAAGATCATTTTGGTGGCTCCTATTACTTGTTCTGTCTCCCAAACAGCGTTTAGGTAATTTTGTTAACAGAGGCAGAGCGCTTCCTGTTTCAGTCAAAACAGCGAAAATGAAAAAAAAAACTGACCACTTTGTTTGCTTTACAAATATACCGACTCATTTTTAAAGTGCGTGATGTCAAAGGAGAGAAAAAAAGCATAAAACAGAAGTCACATAGCAAGGATTGAAGTACACGTGTATTAAGAAACAGTTCTGGTTTTATATTTTACTTCCCTTTTTCCCACCTCCTTCTAATCTTTACAGCCAGACAAACAGAGGTTAATGTGCCATAATCACTTATTTCATCTTATGAAACATCTTTGCATTAAAGTTTAGCTATGACTCAGTAAATGACTGGGGCAGTGTCACCCCTGGCCACCTCGCCCACCTATAACCGTACCACCCGCTTCCTGCCATACAGTCTTCACTTTACCTACCCCCATTGGTACCCAATAATCCATGAGATACATATTTTTTGCGATTAAAAGGAGCATAGTTTTATAAAAGAACCATTATATACGATAAAACAGTGCAAAGAGTTAATATACACCATTATAACAAGTCACCCAAAATGGCTTTTTGCGGCTACACCAATAGCAGCTGACTACCTAAAAAACATGTCTTGTGAACATCCTTTTCATCAAACACCAATAATTACCCCTGTTATCTGTAACCTCCCTGCCTTCCAGAACCCCTCCAGCTAACCCACGAGGAGTAGCCCAGCCCATGCTTCAACAACTTAACCCAAAGGTTGGTGGTGTCCTGAACTAAACTGCACCTCCTTCCTGTAACAGTGAGAACTATACTTTCTTTTACTCCTCCCAATCACCAACCCCAGTTTCCTTAACATGCTGAAGCTGATTTACAAACACAGGGGCAAAGTGCAATTCCCAAAATAAGACTGTTAACTAATTGCTGATTGGTTGCTAGTAGCAAATGCACTTGTGTAATTTAGCATCCATATTGATAAATATTGATAAATCAGGCCTTTTCTGTAATTACAGAACAGCAATTGAATGTATTCACTAATGGAACCTTCATAATTTTGTCTTAACAAAAGTTCTCCATAAACTAAAGCAATTTGTGTGCTCTATATTTAGGGTATCACAAAACTCTTGTGAATAAGAAAGTCCTTTAAAGGATGTTGAACTTTATAACACATTAGTTAGTCAACATGATGCTCTTGGCATTGTAGGAAGCACAGTAGAAATGCTGGCAGAAATAACTAAGGATGGGTATCCCACTGCAAAGTTTTATCCTCACATGAAACTTAACTCACCCCGTCCTCCCTCTCCTCACATACGGCATAAGCTACAAGGCCTCGACTATGAAATCCATGTTGTTTATAAAGACGTTTATGGCCATTGTTGTTGAATGTAAATCCATAGAGTACAGTTCACTAAAGGTCAGTAAAGCCACCACACCTGTTAGAAGACAATAGTGCAGACAATGAACACAGTGTTACCAAAACTGAAACCTCGGATTGCTTGCTGCTCGAAACTCTCATGCTTTAAGTAATGCAAATTATCCTACGTGCTAACTAGATTTTTTGAAATTTCCTCCTTAAGATACAAATAAAGACTTTCCCTATGCATCACGTATGTATTAGTATGCCTATATTAGTGCATGGGCATTATTTAAGAGCATAGGTCTGGACGGGGTTAGTGGCCCCATAATGACCAAGCTTAAAAGTTGTCTGTAGCATCTTCTTAGGCCCCGTTTTGAGTGCAAATGGCACTGCACATGCTCAGTGTGCTTCAGACCAACATTAGCAAAAAATTAGGTTTCATTTTCTATAGAAGCTATGGCTACAGGGCTGATTATTAATCAATTCCAGTACTGAATGTATGTAATCAGCTTTGTATCATGAATTTTATATTATATATATATAAATATACTGCCTATGGTGGGTCAGTCCCAAAACTGACAGAAGCCCAGGGCATGTGCTGTAAATGTGAGGTAAGTAGCTACTGGGAACATGTTCAGAGGCAGAGATCTTCACTGCCAAATGGTTAAGTTGGCCTTGAGCAGCTGGTGCAGAAGCATTTTAAAGTCTAATTCTCTGTTGAGCATTACTTATCCTTTAAAAGATAATCAGTGGCTAAGAACAGTAATATTGGCCATAGAAAACTGTCACAGGGAATTCCCCAACAGCACTGACGGCAACACCACAATAAAACAAGAGTATGAGGCAAAGTTGAGCATTGTTGAACCAGCTGATAACCAGCTGACTTATATGTACTCTTTACAAGCTTACAGGTGCATTCCCACTTAGGCCTTTAATGAATCATCACCATATTTGAGGGGTAAAGTGTGATGTAAGACGGTGTAGACAAAGCTACATTCGTTTCATTTGCGAGAAAATGTGATTTTAGCACCATGGAGGGCAAGAATTATATATATTAGAAAGAATTACACTTTTAACACAAAAACAATTATATATTATATATATTCAGGTTTTACAGAAGATCACACTTATTTCATAATACTATAATGGCTACCAAAACACATTAAACATACAGCTGCTAAACAGCCATGCTAAGCCAACACCTGGGTACCCTGGCAGGCAAATATCAGTATCATAATATTATAAAAATGAGCCTGTGTTTCATTATGAACAACAGTGTGCAAACTATGTGCTCTGCCTATAAATATTTTGCGCATTTAGAATCCACAGAGGGCTGTACTAGTGAACGTGTTAGCCTATTGATATCTAGCATTAAAGGGTTGAGAACAGCGGGACAGGCTCAGAATCTGTTAAATATAACTACAAAATATTATATATTATAATTAAAACTAAAAAAAAAAAACATGTTTTTAAGTCCTACATACTTTTAGGTGGTTGAGTCCTGTCTCTGTCTCTGCTTAAGAAGTTTCTGACAAAAGCTCAAGCCAAAATTCTACCCTAGGCAATAAAAGCTGTGCTATTATACTATTTACAGCTAAATCAGTACAAACAGGAAAGATATGCAGGAGATGTACATAAAGACAAGCAAGGTTGTATAGCAAGGGCAAGCCAAGTGTAATGGCACTTGAATGAACATTAGTTTTTATGGTTTGCCCCACATGATAAACATCCTTTAGTCTGTATAAAGTCATGACAGTCCAATAAAAACATTCTTGATTCGTGTTTATAGATGTTCCACTAAACTCACTTGATGTAAAAGATAACTAATAACATGGCTGCAAACTAAAAAGTAATCATTTTAATAAATAATACGAATAGAATAACATTTATAGAGTATCATTCTAACAATGACGGTACATCTCCTCCTACATTTTAGTGCTTTTACTGCAGAACCCACAGCACTTCAAAACTGTCAATATTTCGCTTCCACTTTTGTATTTTGTATAAAAATGTCCTTTCTAAAAGGTTCACTTAGTGTAACTTTCACTTTGAAACGGTAATATTCCTGCCATGACTAACTAAAAATGTGCGTTAATTCGATCCTGTTTATTCCCACCGGCAACATTTATTTCAGTAGTTAAATGAATGTTAAACCTCGATTCAGACAACGGCAAAACAAATACTCATCGGACAAACCTGATTCAGGCATTCTGTGACATCACCAAGCCCCAGATATTGATAGCAAAAGGGAGGAGAAGGCAACTTGTGGGCGGCTTAATAAATGATAAACACCATTAAACTAGCAGTAAAATGAATCACGAAAACTTCTTAAAATGAGTATTTTAGCTCTGTTTTTCTGTGTGTTGGCGTCTGCAAAAGGATGAAAGGGCAAATATATTTTGCTTGTCTGTAATGATTCAGACTGAAAGAAAAAAGAATAAAAGCTGCCTGATAGATTCAAATTAGTTATTGGCAAAAATGTGATCAAAAATAGCTTTTTCTGTACGGTAAACATACTAACCTCATACAGGAAGTAAGCTGTGGAGAGCAAAAGAACTATTACAATTTGAGGGAGATGGGAAAGTCACAACATGTTCTACAGAAATCGAGAAAGAAAAAAACAACTTCTTTTTCTTTCAATGCTTTTTTTGATATTTATTTCGTTTTTTTTAGAAACTTGCCACATGTTTATAATGTCAAACATTTCACAAAAGATTTCCATACAAGAATATTGGATGAAGCAAAGTTATACTAAATATAATGATGTAGTGGTTGCTGTACAAAGTGCCAGGTTAAACGGGTATTCTCCCTAAAGTCTAATAAGGTCAGGCAGGCAAAACTGCCCCCACATAACCCACAACCCTCTGATCCACACCTACATTCACTATATTAGTCTATCAGGGCTCATATTGCTTCTCCTTAATTGAGTAAGCAGACAGACCCACGTTCATGCAAGGTTCCACACCAATATTAATTTCCTCACGGGGCTGTTGTAATTTCAGACCAAATACACAAGTTAGGGAAAAAAAATCACTCAAAAAGCAGCAACTCATAAACAGACTGCAAGCGAACAGATGCCTGGCACATTTTAGTTTTACTTTTAGAAAAAAAGCCACATGTGCAGAAGTGTCATCTTATAACATCTAAATTATTCACTACTTTCAGTGGAATAATGCAAAGCGCACATGTCCGTGGGTTTATACAGAACATACATGACTACATGTGTACTACACACATACACACAGTATTGTGCCATGAAATTCTGCATGCTGTGTAATGCTGCTATTCCCTTATAAGCCAGTGAAGAGAACAGGCAACATTTAACATACACAGTAGGTATCACTTTATTTGCACCCTACCAGGGTTACATACACAGCAACTGAATGACACATTTTAAACAATTGGATGAATGGTTCTTGTCTCATTACTATATCCAAGGTGGGAAGTGCGGCCCTAGTTAGGGAAGGCAAGGACACAACATAAGTTTTCCATAAAATGTATGCAATAGAAATACAAAGGTAAATTGGTTTAGATTTGTTCAAGAACAATATGCTCCTGTTTTTTGTTTTTTTTTTAAAAGCCCAAATATCTACCATTTCACTACAGAAGCTGTTTTCAGGTTCAGGTCAGGGTTGATGGAGAGTCACACAAAGCTATGGAAGGGGAACATATCATTCATTTGTGTGTATACAATATAAAAACAAGGGTATGTGTTTTAGAAAAACAATTAAGGGAAATACTAGATGTCTGCAAATTTCACATGAATTTATATTTAGTGGTTTCATGGTTTTTTTTGGGTCCAAATTACCCTAGCAACCAGGCAGTGGTTAAATAGAAAGATAAGTAATAAAAAGTATTAATAACAATTACATTGTAGCCTCAAAGAACAATCGTTTTTTTTTGGCTGCCAGAGTTAGACGAGGAGAGCAAACAATGAAAATAATAAAGACCAATTGAAAAGTTGCAAAGAACTGGCCATTCTATAACATAATAAAAGTTAACTTAAAGGTGAACCACCAAATAAACATGGCAGTGTCATGACACAGTCCTCTTGGAGCGAAATTCCTTTTTACTGGCGAACTGTAATATGCCACTTTTTCCTGTGACAGATAAAGATTCATAGCAGATTCATAGCAGAACTAAAACCTGCAACTCATGGTTGTGCTCTCTCATTGCATCCATATTAAAGCCAAGCTATTTCTGTCACTCTCTGTAGCTGTGTGCTGCTACTTACTGCTTGTTGCTGTAAATTCAGAAAAGGTTAAACAATTTTCCTACCGAAACTGTGTGGGTTGTGAAAGAACATTTTAATGAAAAAAAAATCCCCATTGCAGCTATTTTATTATCACCGAAGCCATCAAGTTTCAGTCTGACTTATTTGTATATATTTATAAAAGCAGAGATAAGATAAAGTAACACAAAAACAAAGACATCATTCCAATTTCTAAGTCAAAGCACCATATGATGATAAAAAAAATAAAAACAATAAATGTATTGCTTCAGCAGTACCCATACAACTGAAAATACCACTCTCCCACAGTGAGCAATGGAGTAACCAAGGGTACACGTAGCAGTGGGGCAGGAAGTGAGATTTATACATACGTAGGTCTGCTCCTATTCCCTGATATGAATACTAATAAAAAATACATTTCTCTTTGTGGTTATTATACATACCAGGCCACATTCATAAACACTCGCATTTCAATACAGGGATATAATCATCAGAAACAACTGTGATTGAGATAAAAAAAAACAGGTCTACAAGGGCAACTTTCTCAATGTGGATAAATATAGTTGGCCAATTTATATTATATATTATATTGCAATATATGGATAAACAATGCCTGTTTTGTTTAAAGGGGAGGGCATTGCTTGGTAGCTTAATGCACAAAATGTCTCCTTGTTCTTAATATATTGATAATGGGTGAATGCAGAGGTCCTCTTGTTTTTGTCTATCTATCTATCCATCTATCTATCTATCTATCTATCTATCTATCTATCTATCATTGTGTTAAAGGGTAAGTAACACAAAAAAATGAAAGCAATTCCTGTAAATGTATATACAATATTAAAATTGTGTGTTTGCTTCAAGCAATTTGGGCTCCTTAATGAAGATCGCATGCAATGGCAGGTAGCACTTTAGGGCCCCCTCTGCATATCAGTTAAGTTATTCATAATGCATTGGTTTTATTAAGCTATTAAAAACTGATAATTGTCACATATGGATCTGAACACACCTACAGTATTAAAGAAATAGAACCTGTGTTTACATATAAAGTATATAAAAGATGTTCACATGCTGGTGTCACTGGCCCTGCTGTGTATTAATTCACAGACACTATACTTTTGGAAATTATATATACACAGACTTGAATCACTTCAAGAATAAACTCTCATCAAACACAGTTTATTCTTTATAGAAATGGTGGGATGCTAATACTGGTAGCAAAGTAATTGCTGCAAACAAGTACAGTATATTAACAGGTCGGCAGAAACAAATGCTGTGGTTTGCATTTATAAACACAAAGCAATAACTGGAAATTACAACAGCTTCACTTTTTCTACTTAGCTCCCAATGATAATATGAAGCAGATCTGTGTGTTACGTTGCTGTATTCTGCCAGCAGTCATATCTAAACCGTGATTTTGTTTTTCTGATTGCTACAAATCTTTTTTTTTTTCTTCTTTTTTACTTTATGTTTAAGGCAAGAAGGTTCCAAGTAAATGCACTAAATTCATGTTTTTTCTTTGAACTCATGGACTGTGTGTTTTCAACTCTCGAAATCCCACGATCACACCCGTAACACTACCCACACATTATACCAGATGTCTTCAGAGCCTGCAAATGCCAAACTGACGAGACTTCATGCTAAAGCTTACTTTCAATTAATGATGTTCATGTTTGATTTTCTTCTAATTAACCTACAAAGTACATTAAAGTACAATAAACAAAACAAATTACCATTAATTTTTGCTGTGCTGCAACTTCTGTGACTGTAACCTACAGATACTTCTAATCCCATAAGCAGATGTTGCTTCCAATATACAGTATATACATTTAGAAGAATCTTTATATATTTTTGCTATTTATGGAAATAACTAAAGAGGTGAAAATTAAAAGATGCCACGACATGCATTAGGATAAGTGCCCTGAATGTTTAACCTGGCAGAATATATTCTATTTGCAGCCATAATCACTAGTTCCTTGATTTATTCCCCAACAAAAGCGTTAAGCTGAAACGGAATAAAGTGGAAAGTGGTAGGCTGAGCTGGTGTGAACCCTGATATCATGGTAATCACGCAGCGACTCAAAAGAAAAACAAGCAACAATATCTCTGGAGCCGCGAGCTGAAACGTAAGAACACCTACAGGGTTGTGGTGCAGGATTAATACTGAAACCTGACAGTGAGCTAATACGGCAGCAAAACAAAATCTTCTCTGAAAAATATAAACCCAGTTATGTTCTGCTGCGGTATTAGAAGAAAAAAAAGGCACACGAGAATAATATCATGCCTTAGTGGTAAAATATCCCACAACAACTAACTTCTTAGCAATAAAATCATATCTAGTAGCCATTTTCTGTGGCAAGTAGCAGTTATCTTTATTGCTATGTGTTTTATTTATGTTTTATTGTTTTCCTTTCAAAACTAAATATATTCTTAATTTTCTTGCTTGACAGAGAGAGAGAAATATAAAAATTAAGTTAAGTTACCTTTAACTTATATATATGGGATATGTGTGTTTATATAGAAAATATAATGCAAAGTATATATAAGCTTGATATATATATTTATATACATAAACCGATACATTTTATAAACCAATAAACCATATACCTTTAATCTTTAATCTGTGTGTGTATCCTTGGACTGCTGGTAGACATTACAAACAGTGTGTGTTTGCACCTACCTGTCAAATTAGATGCTGGATAGTTATCAATAAGTTCATCAAGGTTCCAGTGGGGACTGAAACTCTGGAATGCACTACACTCATATTAAGCATAGAAAATGAAGCCACTCAGGGAGCAAGGATAGGGATGGGTGCTGCTACCATGAGGTGAGTTGAGAAGCTCGCCTCAGGCATTAGCGCCCCCAGAGTTAAGAGCCAAAGTTACTTTTGAAAATGAAAATTCATGCATTCATGCAATGTATTCTATAAAGGCTAGAGTGAACAGATGTCTAACATAATAGCCAGAACACTACTTCCTGCTTTACAGCTCTCTAAGCTGTCAGTAACCAATCAGTGGCTTGAGGGGAGGGGGCATATAGCTGTTCAGTAAGTTTGCATTTTGAGTCTGATGCAGTTTGATTCTGACCTGAGTGCTCACAAACTAACTGAACAGTTATGTCCCATGTGGCCCCCCCTAAAGTCACTGACTAACTAAGGGGTTAGAGAGCTGAAAGCAGGAGGTAGTGTTCTGGCTATTATGTTAGACATCTGCTCACTCCGGCCTTTATAGATTACATTTTTGCCTAACTAACTATATTAGAAATATATTTTATTTTGCACAGTCTATTTTACCCAGTTTAATTTTTTCACTTTGTTTAACATAATTTGGAGCTTTCTGGATAATCAGTTTCCCAATAACGGATAACGTAAGCCTAAATATTACTGGGAATAGTTTTTTGTTTAACAGCAACTATAGCTTGAGTTTGGAGGTGGCAAATCTGCATTATATTATCAATAGAGTTCAGAGGGAATGGGTTCTGACTGCACAGCAATTACAAGTACTTTAACTTTGAAATAGCTTTTCAATGTGCCCATGGAAAAAAAATGTAGCTTGCCAGATAGCTAACTGCATTTTGAGGGGTATATTCCTCATGACTTTATTCCTTCAAAAAAGCATCACTGCCAAACCCCAAATTTATCCAGCAACTCATTTTTCAGGTTGCACAATTAAATGCAGGAGGGAAAGAATATACTTGTATAATCTGCATTTGTCTCAGGCCTGCCATCTGCCATCTGATCTACATCAAATAAACCCAAGAAAGAATGAGGAAAGCAAACTAAAAGGTGAATTCGTTTTCTAGAGCAACTCGAAAAAGTCTTTGATGCATTTTACACACAATTGCGATTAGGGATTTCTGTTACTGAAATTAAAATGCCCACAGTTATTGTCTACAAATGAATCAGGGGAAAATGACACATTTAGAAACCTCTCAGTAAAAAAGTCTTCTGTTTTGTACTTTCTCCGTTAGTTCGCCATAAACACGAATTCCTGAAAAGTTCAGTTTTCTATGAAAAATAGTAAAATAAACACTCATCTGTACATGCATGGGTGTAGCGCTAATAAACTATTAGCAAAGTTCAGAATAAAAGAGGAGGGTGGATAAAAATAAATAGTAAGGAAAGAAACTGGCAAATAGCTAGAGGACATATGATTTTAATAAAATTTATATATAAATATGTGTCTCCCATGATCACTATTCAGTGATATAAAGACGGTTAGTGTAAAATAGACAGGCAGACAGACAGATAGACAGATCTATGTGATCATATTCACATATGTATGTAAGAAATTTATCAAACTATAAGCAATTTGCTCATTTTTGCATATTATAGACAGGGATAAATGCACTTTGTACTATATATGTAATTTTGTTACATTATGATTGTACAAAAATAACAAAAGTTGGCAATGTTCAAGGTTTATGATTGAACTGAACATATTGTTTTACTGTATTTAAGTGCGTGTAGAAATTATGTTTCAACCTTGAATTTTGATTCTGTTATCCTGTCATACTATAAAGAAGTTCATTTATAAACACTGGGCAGTAATCCATGGCGACCAATCAAATAGTTGTTTTAATTGCTCAACCTGCAGCTGGCTGAAAAAAGCCAATCCCTGATTGGTTGCTATGGGTTACTGCACATATGCAAATTTGCCCAGTATTTATAAATAAGCTCTAGTGTCACATTAGGTCTCCTAAGATCTACCAGAGACTCTGACATCCAAGGCCCGCTTTCACAGTAATTAGATAAACATAGTGATAAATACTACCGGTGATACATAAGCCTGTGGTGTAAATAAAAAAAGGGTCTATGGCTTTTGTCCTTGGATGGGGCCCACCAGGAAATCATTAAGCATTCTGATAGGCCAGTCTAACCCTCAGAGCAGGCCTTTGCCTGCCATATCTTTCATATGTATACAAATGATATAGAATAGCAAACTTAAGGTTGCCGAAATCCAATAGTAATAATAAAGCTAACACATAATTCACATATTTTAATATGTACAGAAATCAAAACATTATCTATTTGCTCAAGTAGGAAGCTACCAGATGTCACTTTTACTTTACAGTAAGTGCTAGCTGCCTATTTAGGTGTTTAACAATTGCAAAATGAAAGACCGCTTATTTTTGCTTATTATTAAAATAGATATTACATACAATGGAATAAGTGTGAAACATGCTTTGTGTTGGCGATATCGGTCCTGTGTATGGCCACCTTTAGTCATCTGCCTTTATAGATTACATTTGTGGCTAACTAGCTATATTGGAAACAATTTTTTTTATTTTGCCCAGCCTATCTATTTAGTTCTGAAAAGTAATGTGGTCTATGCTGTCCAGTGTAGTGAAGAGTGCTCAGACTTATACATTGGGGAGACAAAACAACCTCTCTGTAAGAGAATGGCCCAACATAGGCGGGCAAACTCCTCAGGACAAGACTCAGCGGTCTATCTACACCTCAAAGAAAAAGGTCACTCTTTTGAGGACAGTAACGTGCATATTTTGGACCGAGAGGACAGATGGTTTGAAAGAGGTGTGAAAGAGGCCATTTATGCCAACCTGGAAAAACCATCCCTGAACAGAGGAGGGGGCCTGAGACACCGCTTGTCACCAACATACAATGGCGCGTTGACATCCTTACCCCGGCAGTTTCACAACAGTTCACACTTCCAGTCATGTACTTTGAAGGATTAACACCTTCATCAATGAGAATCTTGGTACCATTGTGATTGGATCATACCTTCTTACACCTGTCAGTTTCAGCTAACACCTAACTGAACAAGTTCAATGGAACCATTTTGATTGGATGTCTGTGACTCTACTACCATCAAGAGTTTAAATACCGGGGAATTCCCTACCAGTCATTTGAACTGAAGAAGCCACTCGGATGAGTGGTGAAACGTTTTCAAGAAAAACTCAGAAAAGTCCAGTTGTTTTAGACTTAATTCTACTAGATACTGTATATCCTTACACATACTGTATGCAACAGTTACTGGAATGATTTGCACTAAAATTGTACCCCAATCAGAGGCTGCCCCCTGCATTACTGGATATACAAGTACAGATCAAGGGGCCATGCTGAACAAGGGAATCTGTCATGGGAAAACATGTTTTTTACAGAACACATCAGTTGATAGCGCTCCTCTAGTAGATTCCTGCATTGAAATCCATTTATAAAAGCGGCACACAGATTTTTTTCTATTTAATTTTAAAATGTGATGTGGGGTTAGCCATGTTCTAAGTTTTTCAGGTGCCCTCAGCCATGTGACTTATTCTCTGATAAACTTCAGTCTCTCTTTAATGAAAAAAGCTGCTCTAAAACAATTGATATAAATGAGTTTGTTCCCTTTATGCCATGCATATTAATGTATACCTGCAGAGCAGATAAGCTCTTGTTATTACTGAAAGACCCCTATTGTTATAGATTATTCTAAAGCACTATGTAACATGCTGGCACTATATAATAAACAATGATGATGTTAGCAGATGCCATGTAGGCTACAATGTTCTGGGGTCAAGGTTTATTCATGGCTGTCTACACAAGTACAGAATGGAACGATTGCTGAGGGGGGAGTGAGCAGGCAGTGGAGGTATTAAAGACAGTAACAAGCTGGTGGGGGAGTGACTAGAAGCCCAGATCCCCTGCTGGTCACTATGAAAATTGCATTCTCCTGGACCCTGAACTAGGTGCAGCCAAGAGAAGAGGTATATATCTATCACCCCTCTAACATTACATCCTAGGTACATGCCTCTTCTACCTAGCATTAGTTTCGGCCCTGTTCAGAAGTGTGGACAGAGATATGACAGTTACAATGTACATGGAACGTACACTTTAGACATATGAATATCCAGAACTGCTGGTTTAGCAGCATAAAGTTTTGCACTCATCCCTTATCTGAAACATCACTTTCATCAAGGAAATATCACACCTGCTCATGTAGGTCAGGGATCCCCAACCTTTTTCACCTATGAGCAACATTTAAATATAAAAAAAGTTGGGGAGCAACACAAGCATGAATAAGTTCCTACGGGGTGACCATTAAGGGCTGTGATTGGTTACTTGGTAATATGGCAATGTGGACTGGCAGACAAGTTGCTCTGTTTGGCGGTACACATATTCTTTATGCCTCTAAAATGCGCCTCCAAGTCAGTAATTCAAAAATGAACACCTGCTTTGAGGCTGCTGGGAGCAACTTTCAATGGGTTGGTGAGCTGCTTAAGAGTCACTAGTTGGGGATCACTGATGTAGGTAGTCTAGGTTAGCCAACAGGAGTTCTAGTTTCAGATTCCATGGGTTGTAACAGTTGAAATCCCAGTAAGATAAATCAAGTTCTTCTGGGGCGCAACTATATTTTCCATCCACCAAATATTTCTGAGAATCCAGCAAAGGTTCAGGCTCGTTGCTGACATTTGCTCATTTTATAAAGGACAACTCTACTTTTGAAAGACAATCTTAATAATTACCTGACCTGCATTTTTTCTTTCATACCCTTCATATTAAAGAGGTACACCAAACAATGTCAAAGCAAGGCCAAAATAATGTAAAAATAAGGCCAACATTAGGAATATTCTGGACCCAGTTATGTGTCTGCTGCAGGTCTCCATTTGGCAGAGGACCTACTAATATGAAAAGGCACCGTAAAAATATTTAATTCCAGCCTTCTAAAAAGGTTCCATTTATGTATTCGATAATCATTTTCAATTAGTATAATAAAGTGTAAAAGAAGCTGTTTTCCTTTTATTTGATAGATTTCTTTATATATCTCCAGCTTACAGTATCTGTACAGTTAATGGGATCTGTTATTTGGAAACCTGTTTTCTGTACTGCTCTGAATTACGTGATGGGCATCTCCCATAGATTCCATTTTAAGCAAATTATTCAATTTTATAAAAATTATTTTCCTTTTCTAGTTAATAATAAAACAGCAGCTTGATCCCAACTAAATTATATTTCATCCATATTGGTGGCAGAACAATCCTATCAGTTTAATTAATGTTTAAATGACGTTTTAGTAGACTTAAATATATCCGAATTATGGAAAGACCCATTAACTGGAAATAATTCTGGATAACAGGTCCTATACCTGTATTAAAAAAAACAGTAAATGGAAAGGCCTGCTAAATGTGTACAACTGGGTGTTTCTAGCACCAAACACAAAGCTCCATGTCAACCATACTGGTATTTAATCACAGTAAGATATCGGCAGACCTAGCTGCAATGCAAGCCCCCCATTTCAGACAAATGAGAACACTCTTTTAAAGAGCGAAGAAGTTTATAGGTTAAAATCCCTTTCCCTGCAGATATTAAAGGGAATCATGTGTAATTCTGTATTCAGCCTGAATGGTCAATTGTGCATATGGTAAGTTTTAAAAGGATACATTGATGGCTTTCAATTAACTCACAGTGTAGATTTTGTATGTTCTTTATTTGGGGGGTTTGTGTAGACTTAACTTTAATGCCATATATTGACGTCAGTGCTTTGTGCTTTCACTGTCTGGATTCAACCACAGATTTATTTACAGATTTATTTACAAAGTTGCCATTTAACTCTTTCTTTACATGGGGCAGTTCATTCTGGTGCATGTTTCACTCAACAAGGTCATGTTCTGCTGAATGGTTTGGAAATCTTATTTTATGAGACAAAGCTGCTATTGTCTACTTACTCTAATATTTTCTCTCTACCCCTAACCAGACTGGGCAAACAGACCAGCCAGAGCTCCTTTCTCAACTGAAGCACATTCACAGTGGGTCACAATACAATCTGCTAGTGGTTTACAGGGTAATGGTAAACAATTTCTTTTTTCTTTGAGGCACAGCTGTTCCTACTACTTTCAACATGAGAAGCATTATAAAGGTCTATGTTATGTTAGAACTGTGCCGGAATGACTTTTCTTTATACACTCTTCTTTAAACAAAGGAGGATAATTTTAGTTGCAGAGACCAAAACCCCAGAAATCTGAGCTTTTAGATAATAACTGAACTTAGTGGGCTACTTATTACACCTTGTATTGTTAACCAGTGGGGACTTCCTTTGTAATATTCTAAAAACCTGAGTAGCATGGCACTAAACCTGCACAGACTGTATAAATTGTGGGATTCTGATAATGACCATTGTAAAAACAATACAATTTTCTTAATAAAGAAAAAATCAACCTAAAAATAATTTAGGTTTCATCATATACTGGTATAGGATCCGTTATCCGGAAACCCATTATCCAGAAAGTTTCAAATTACGGGAAGACCGTCTCCCATAGACTCCATTATAAGAATTTTTAAAAAAATAATTTCCTTTTTTCCTGTAATAATAAAACAGTACCTTGTACCTGATGAATTTAATGTTTAAATAATCTCTTAGTAGACTTAAGGTATGGAGATCCAAATTACAGAAAGATCCTTTATCCGGAAAACCCCAGGTCCCGAGCATTCTGGATAATGGGTCCCATACCTGTACTAAACAAAGTTAAAATGGTTTGGAAAATCAGATAATCGTCTACTATGTGCTAATGATGTACTTCCTACAAACGTCATTTACTGTGTACAGGTTAGGACTGGGGGGGTGCAGGGCCCACTGGGACTGCCGCTCCAGGGGCCCTGCAGGTGCCCCCAGCCATGTCCCCTGCACCCCCTTAACCCCCCGCAGGGGCCCCCGCTGAGCCTCCCCTATCCCCCACAGGGTCCCCCACCCGATGTCCTCCCCTGAACGTGCATCAGTTTAACGCGTCAAGGGAGGAATGGTTGGCCGGGGGAGCGTCGGCAAGGGTCAGCGCCGGGACCCACCAGGTTTTTTCCCAGCGACCCAGTCTACCATTTCAAATTTTTCCTGGTGTCTCAGCGGCCCAGTCTACTCTTTCCAATTTTATTCTTGAACCAACAAATGTATTTTTTTTAGTTGTAATATTGGTGTGTAGGCGCCATCTCAGTGCATTGTGCCTGAGTCTGAGCTTTCAGAAGGAGCCAGCGCTACACATTAGAACTGCTTCCAGGTAACCTATTGTTTCTCCGACTCCCATGTAACTGGAGGAGTCCCAAGCCGGACTTGGATTTCTAACTATTGAGTGCTATTTTGATATCTACTGGGAGCTGCTATTCATGCAGCTTAGTTACCATCAAGTATGGTTTTATTATTACACAGAAAAAAGAAATCAATAAAAATAATATAATTATTTCCATAAAATGTACTCTATGGGAGATGACCTTCGTGCAATTTGGAGCTTTCTGGATAACAAGTTTCCAGATAAAGGATCCCATAATTGCATTTAAAAAAAATGAAAATCAGCACCTGGTCATTGTACCCAGTTCAGGTTTGATATAACTTACCCCTAAAGGTGGCCACACACGTGGCGATTTTAGATCTTACGAAAAATACAATCTGCCACTAACCATTCAGGACTGAAACGGCAGATAAGGAGGTAGAAACAATAGGATTTCTACCTCCTTCTGGCGATTCAGCCCTGAAGGATTTTGCTCAGGCGCCCAATCAAAATCTTTTAACTGGCCCAATCGTTGAGTCGACCGATATCAGCAGCATTGTGGGTTATGTAGTTCCGGCATGCTGTCTGTAAGCTGTGGAGATGTTGTTACAATTTGTAACATCAGCGTTTTAGTCCTTCCTCCCCTGCCAGGATTTTAAATGATGCAGAAAGAGAGAGAACTGTTTTGCAGCTGGATTTCAGCATATAAATGGTATTTACTTGTTAAAGGAATATGTATATTAGGGGTTTCTGGGTTGTGTGGGGACAAATTTTGGTTCGGAAGCCAGATTTACCCTTTAAGATGTCAGTATCTTCAATCCATTCTCCATTTACTACAAAACATAACTACAAGTGAGGATAATGCTGGACCTTACAGGGTTCTGCATGATGCACACACACCTTTTAGCCCCATGAATAACAGAAGTATTACTTGTTTGGACTTGATATAAAAACACATATGGTAACACAATCCAAGAGCCTTTCGGTGAACAGAATTCTACTCAAGTGTAGGATGCTAATCTCTTCATCAAAGCCACCTCGAAGCAAAACTAAGAGAGAAACATTCTGTGGTTTCACAAAAAAAGATGTATTTACATAAAATACAGATTTGAAGAAGAGAAAAATAGATTTGATTATTGAGATGAGAGAAGTCATTTTGTGTTGTGTGATGTGCCTGACATTTCAAAATATGTCAACATTCAGGTGAAGTTCACGTTATCTGCATTTCTTTCTGGGCAAAAATCCCCAGATATTTCAACAGTTTCTTAGATGCTTATGTCTAAAATAACTGTATTTTACTGCTTTAAAGGTTTCATTTGCCTAGCATGTGCTTGGAAGGAAGCTAAATGCCAACACTATCCAATGCAGAATAGCTTACATTTCTAAAATTAAAGATTGTCTAGTCACAACCCAATCTCCTCCTCTCAGTAGTCTCGAAAACCACTAGCTGATCTTGGATATTAAATACATCTGTTTCATAAAGTTTAATGATTTATTTGTGTCTTCCCTAACCCAAACAGCCCAGTCAAACTGTCAGTCCCAGGCATAGGTGGGTTTAATTGTAGAGGCAAAGCTTCTAATTTCCTACAACAATGGAATTTGCATTGCCACGCCATACATTCTGGGAGATACAGTTATTGGATCCATTATGGGGAATCCCGCTATCCAGAAAGCTCAGAATTACAGGATGATCATCTCCCATAGTCCATTTTAATCAAATAGATAATGAAAATACTAATAATTATTTTTTTTTAATTATTTCCTTTTTCAGTGTAATTATAAAGCAGTACCCCATACTTGATCCCAACTAAGATATAATTAATCCTTACTGGATGATTTCTTCGTAGAATTTAAGTATGGAGATCTAGATTACAGAAAGATCCCTTATTCAAAAAACTCAAGGGGGCTCATTTATCAACACTGGGCAAATTTGCCCATGGGCAGTAACCCATAGCAACCAATCAATGATTGGCTTTTTTCAGCCAGCTGCATGTAGAGCAGTGAATGCAACAATTTGATTGGTTGCCATAAGTTACTGCCCATGGGCAAATTTACTCAGTGTTGATAAGGGACCCCCCAAGATTCTTCTGGATAACAGGTTCTGTACCCATAATATATATTAAATTGTCACTGCATATCCTGCTACAACTTTGGGGCATTATATTTGTAATTGGCATTGTATTTATTCTTCCTTGTGTTCTATAATATACTGTACTACAATATATTTATCTTGTCATGCCTTCTGAGTAGTTATATACATGAAACTGGCACTGCATTTATCCTTCCATGTGCTCTGGGGGTATTATGGGGCATTATACACAGAATTGTATAGAAACTATTTGCTTATTTAGCCTCCCCAAGCACAAAAATCACCCTTTGCTTATGGCCCCAGACTTGTTTTAGGGTGAAGACACACAGAGATACTAGTAGCAGCTACTTGTCACGGCTACTAAAATAAAAATTGTTGGACTGTATCACCAAGTGTACTCCAGTTTATTATAAAGGTTTTAAACATGCTGGTAGGTGTAGTCTGTCAACACCACGGACATATCCAGAGCTGTCGACCCCCGCTATTTTTTCGAGAGTTACCTGATTTTGGCTTCTCTCCTCCTGTCTTCTTCCTCACAATTTTTTGGAAATCCCCAAAAGTTCACATCAAAATCTGGGCACGCATTTTTCGGCTTTAATTGGGCGTTTGCGATGTCACTTCAGGAAGAGAGCACCAGCGCATAACATCACTTCTGGGTATGGTGCACACTGCACTATCCCCTGGCAAAATGACAGCTCTGCATATTCTTAAAAGAGCTCTAAACCCAACCAAAAGCTGTCACACTGGGCCCCTTAGTACTCTATAGAAGTTGATGAAAGACATAATAACAAATAAACCAGTGACAATTCCACTGACCAAAAACTAGTCAGGGACCACCTCAGGCATCTTGCTGTTATTATTTATACATAGATTATTATGTAATGTTGGCTTCTTTATATTACACTGTAATCAGGCATGGGGAGGAAGGACACACGTGTAAGTGCTAAGAAAATTGTGCTTCTTCCAATTCTAATTGCAGGAACAAAGAACATGGAGCCAGATTCACACAAATTAGGTGGCATTTTCAATGAAGGGTTTTTTTGCATTTTAATGCAACCGCTGGATCTGGAGAGCTGTGGAAAAGTTATACCGAACAATATGGCTTTAAGGATACAAATGTGATGTTGCTAGGCTACAGTGCCCAGCATTTCTGTTCATATGTTAAAGTATGCTGGGATTTGTAGTCCAGCAACAAATGAGTACAGTGTGGCTGTGCAGTGAAGTGCTGCAGAGTTTAGATCCCCTTTAAAGCGACACTAATCAGTCCATGGCCCAAAGAAATAAAAAGAATCTTCCAATGTGAGATCTGCTGGAAGCACTGAACACATTTTGCTCTAGCCCAAGCGCCTAAACAGCTCTATATCCTATCGTTAAATTCTTAATTACAGTGTAATACAGGCGAGCCAAAATGACACAGCTATCTCCCCAGTTTAGATAAGAGTAAAGCATCACAGATGTAGCGCTGGTGGTCATGTTTCTCACCGGAGAATCCCTTTATCTTTGTAATTAAGTTTGGGCTGCTGAGTATGGAAACCTGTGCAGACTGAGTCAGTAATTATAATGCTAAAATCATCCCTCCTATAGTGACTAGAGTCATTCTCAGCAAAACATGTGCTTATATTGGAAGTTTTATATATGATTTAACCCAAACAGATAATAAATGTAAATTTATTCCTTTGAGAACTTTTGCAGTTTCCATGAATGCTCTGTTTTTAGTGGTTTGTGGGATAACAGCAGGTTCAGACCGCTAATACCAGGCGTTCAGCTCAGCAGCTCTCTCTTAGAGCCCCATTTATTAAAATTTTAATTTGTGTAATTTTAGAGGTTTTTTTTAACCACAACTAGGGGCAGATTTAATAACACTTTTTTTATTTTCAAATTTGTTTTCCCGAATGTCTGCTATTTACTAACAAAAAGCCACAAGGAAAAGTCGCTCCAAGAAAAGTCGCAAAAAAACTCACCTTCACCGAATTGTTGCTGCAATTTTTCAAAGTTTCGAGACAAAAGAAAGAACTTCAAGGAAAGAGAAGGGACCTCTGCCATTGGCTTCTACATGAACTTGGCAAGTTTAATCTGCTGAAATGTTAAATTTGGATTTTTAGCCATTTTAACTCTCGGAAAAGTCACCGCGTTTTTTCTCTGCAACTTTTTCGAAAAAATTCAAATCGAGTTTAGAATTAAAAATCGACGATTAGTAAATGAGCCCCTCAAACTCACTTTTTAAAAAAAGCATGAATGTCTACTAATTTTATTCTAAATACAAAAAGAACGAATGAAAAAAAAGACACCAAAAACCTCGAAATCCTCACTTTTGTAAGACAATTTTTTTGTGTTTTGGAGTAATTCGTAAAACGCAGAATTTTTAGCGTTAAAAAAAATACAATTCATGAAAACAAAGAAAATACAGGTATGGGACCCGTTATCCAGAATGTTGGGGACCTGGTGTTTTCTGGATAAGGGGTCTTTCCGTAATTCAGATATTCTAATTTATGTCTGCTAAGAAAATTATATAAACAGTAAAAGGTTTGTTTTGGCTCCAATAAGGATTACTTATATCTTGGTTGCAATCAAGAACAAGGTACTGTTTTATTATTACAGAGAAAAAGGAAATCATTATTAAAAATGTGAATTATTTTATTAAAATTGAGTCTATGGGAGATGGTCTTTCCGTAATTTCCGGAACTTTCTGGATAATGGGTTTCCGGATAAGGGGTCCTGTACAAATGTTAGTAAATGGGACCCCATTAGAGTTAAAAGTGTAAATGAATGCAACATGAACATTTGCTAAGAGGAGTCCTCTGAGAAAGATTACATTGATTTTATATTTAAGTACAGACTCACTAAAAAAGATTGTTGTGCTTATTGCCAAGGTGCAGTAACATTATGTTGTTGCTATAATCATGGCCAGATAATGACAGCAGGACCCTACAACACGGTGTGAATGAGACAGACAGAGAACAGGATATTTTCGCATCCGGTTTACATGGCGTATTTGGCCCAGCATTCAATTTAATAGAAACAAATAAATAAGGTTGAGGAGACTGCCTCATACAGACAAAAGCAAACAAAAGGAATTCTGGGAGTGAATTCCAAACTCTTAAAAAAATCCCATTTACATGGGTTTATCCTATAGGCTACAGCTCACCCACTGGGTTTGAAGCTGAAGCCAGGATAATAGCTGATCAGATTCCCAACTACAGACTGGTTTCGCCCTTCTTGGGGGCTCAAGAAATTGTGGGGCAGTGTGTATCAGAGGTCAGGATTGGGTAGCTGTTTCTGCAAAGCCATACAAAAGTCCATTAAAAGTAACAATATAAGACTATACTGTGTTAGTATTTTATTAAATCCAATAAACAATTTGAAAGCTATAAAATATCCCTCAAATCTGTCCAAAGAAGCCGATTAAATATTCAACTTTCATTTGCCAACCTACAGAACTACAACATACAACTTTTCTTCACCTATTACAGTTAGAATTACCTTTTTTCCATCTGAATTCTACTTTTTCCCTTTTTGAAGTTGACATGATTCATGTTTTCCAAATAGGGCCTAGAGTGCTGATTTTGTTTTAATGGGATTATATAGTTATACAGGAAAAAATGACCTGCAACCAAAGGACTTAATCAACAAAACCTTTGTATTAAGTGACTATATGTGTGCAACAGTTTTGGTGATTAAGTCAATCGGGTGTATATATTTAAATATTCTATTATGGAAATATATCCCGTTTTTTCAAGGAGCTGTCCAGGTCAAAACCTGGTGAGAACCAGACAGAAATCCTCTGAATTTCAGATGCAGTAGCCCAGCCCCATCATGCATCAGCGGCTTGTGTGATGACATCGGAAACACGGTAGAAAGGAGTAGGGTTCAGCTGTGAGCTCTGCTATTATCCAGTGTCAGACTCTGATTCATACTAATACACAGTTTAATGTATTTAGAGATGATTTAAGAACAAGACTAGATAAACCATAACATTAATTAGAAAATGTAGTTACATTGTACTGAAGAGCAATGTTATAAAACCGGCAGTAAAATTAGGTTTAAGGCTAGGCCAGGGATGCTTCGTTTGTAAAGTACAACTCCGAGCATGCTTTTGTAGCTAAAGTCCTTGGTCTGACATTTGGCCAATACCAATAAACAAATGCTTTATTGCAATCTAAAGCCACATATCTTTCAACTAAACAGTATAGCAAATACTATAATATGCTGTATGGACTTTAACAAACTCTCCCCTCTCTGAGGTAAAAAATAAATGGTGTCTCACACCCACCAACAGCAGAAGGCTATGTGCCTGACATGCGTGGGTAAGACTGCGTAAGATACTGATGCACTTCCAGCATAAACAGAGCCAATGTGGTGAATGCATTTTAAAGTGAAATTATAGTGTGAAAATACTGCAACCGCCCAGGAGAACTCAAAGCATACAAACCAGATATTACTCAAAACAGTGCTATTTAAATACAGGTCAGAATGTAGAAAGTATGCGCTGTAGACCACAGTGTTTTATATTTACATTCCCCCCGTTGACTATGGCTTGTTACATTTTCCATAGCCATATATCTCTTTAAGAACGACCGAGAACAATGAAGCCAAAGCGTGAGTCACAATTCTTTTGACAACCACCAATCTGCCCTGATAAAAATATGCTGAGATTCAGGGAACTTCCTTCTTCTGCACATAAAACCAAGTGTGGTCAGAGTTTGTTATTATGGGATTGATGGTCTCTGGTGATGCAACTCAAACATGGAGCAATAGCAGGGCAATATATGCTGTATATTTCTATAACAAGTGTTACCGCAGTGTTGTATGTGGTAGCTCTGATTATCTTGTATGGTACTAGATTTGGTCCTACATAATGAGGCCTTTAAATACACATCCTTACACTTGCAGGGCTATTAACAGAGGTAAATGAAAATATTCCACATATTTTTCACCTAGGTCCATATTTGTAAAGGCAGAAAATACAAATTGTACCTGTTTTTGTGTTTTTTGTTAAACACATTGCATTGTAATTTGCCCCTTAGCGCACTAAATTTGTCTTTAATTAATCAGCCATTAAAACTGGCCAAAAATCAAAAAATATTGAAGATGTGATGCCTCAAATGGCTGCCTTTTCTTTGCAAATGGCAACATAAACTAGATTTTCTGCTACAAAGCTTGTGGTTTTCTTTAGTGCATATGAATAATCAGTTATTTTGTTAATAATACAATTTATACCAATCAATCAATGTATTAACTAAGGAATTCTCAACAATTAAATAATACCACTTACTAAATTACTGAAATTTTATTATCATCATCAATGAATTCACTAATAACACATTCTTCCCTTTTAGAATCCCTAATGGACACAAACTCACAAAGGCGTATTTATAAGTGGGTGAAAGTTAGAGTTCGCTATTTGATAAACAAGCCTCTAAAAATCCCATAGAAATGAATATAACATGGTGGAATTTTACTGTTCTGTCAGATGATAAATCTGCTCCTAACTAAATGCATAACAATGATAGGGGAATACAGTGCACAAAAAAAAAAATCTAAAATGTAAAAGTGATTGCAGTTTGATTAAACTTGCAGGGATTATTTTGGTCATTCAGTTTGGTGAGCGTCACCCTTTAATTAATAGATACCCTACAGCCTTATTTATCAATTTTCAAATTTGTGAATTTTAGGGGCAGATTTATCAAAATGTGAGTTTTGAGCTTAATGCATTAAAAACTTCTAAAAATCCTACAGAAATGAATATAATGTGAGTGTTTATGTATTAAACTCTACACTCACAAAAGTCTGGGTGTTTTGGGCCAAAAAAATTTGAATCATAGAAAAATGTATTTTATTTTGCAACACAGATAACTGTAGTCTAATAAAGCTAAGAAAGTGAGAATTCCAATGACATTATATTATAAATAATCTATATTCATTCACCAGTTTAAAGACAATGTTGTAAAGGAAAAGGTATCTTCAATGGCTTGTTATAAACACCCCCAGATATCTCCTGCTTTTTGCCTAGAGAATGTATAGCTCATTAATATGTACAACAAATCTCATTACAGTTCTGTTTCAGATTTCCTACCTCTGTATAAAGTTCCCTCTGATCCAGCACAAGGAGCAGCTGCCTACATGGCATTGTGTCAATCCACCTGCAGTGGCTTTCTGCCCAAGATGGTTGTCTCCCAGTGAATAGTGGCACAAGGAGCATAGTGAGGAGTCTAAAAGGAGGTCCATCAGTGACCACTGACTTTGCATTCTGGATGTGTCTTATATCTAAAATGAAAGGAGATAATAACCTCACTATGATCCCGGTACATCTACAAAAATATTTCCAAAATTATAATATAATTAAAAGTATAACCAAAAAATGAAACAAATGCTGAATAAAGTAAAATCAAAATGAAACATAATGGTAACATTACTGTAATACATATAATTACCTATAAGCCAACTGTATGCAATGTTGAAATTGTTTATTTGTTGATATAAAATAGGGATGCACCAAATCCACTTTTTTGGGTTCAGCCGAACCCCCGAATCCAACACAACGGATTCTGCCGAATCCCAAACAGATTCTGGATCGTGGATTCGGCTGAAACCAAATCCTTCAAAAAAAGCCTGGATTTGGCCCGAATGCCGAACCGAATCAGAGCATCCCTAACAGCTATAGAAGCTCAGGCCTCTACAAACATACATTGTCATGTTACTATGCTACTATGTCACATAAGGTTTTCATAGGACCATTTTAAAATTTGTTCTTGAATGTATTTCTAGGCATTATATTTAAATGTAAAACAAGCTGAACTCATGGGTGGATATTTATAATTGTAAAAATACAACAAAGCAAACAAAGTCAGGGAGCCATGTAACAATTATCTCATTTTATGGGCCGTGTGAGTCAGAAACCTGACGCTAATGTGCTTGACAGATGAATATGAGAAAACTTTCCCGTTACCCATTAAATAAAAAACAGCCAGAGAAAATGTAAAGAACTCACCAGCAGACGGTTTAATAGGGAATGAAAGTAACGAGGCTAGTTCTGCAAACATGGCTTTGTAAAAGAACACACTACTAAACAGAAGCACCAATATTACTGCTGAAGATGGTTTCCATAAACTTATACAGTACTGAGATATAGTTGACTGTAAATAAGCATTCAAATGTACAATATGTCAGTGTTGTTGAGAAATAGATATTAAGATTTACATCTACCTAATTTTTTTAAAAAAATGTAAAAGATTTTCAACCTGAGTGTAACTAAAGTTGCACGGCTCCCCAACTAAATCCTAAGTAAAGTAATAACCTAGACATGTTGTACATTATGTTCAGGGATTCTCTACCAGCCCAAGGCAACCACGGCCCTTTAGCAGGAAGATCTGTGCCCCCAAAGATGCCCCAGTAGCTCCCCATCTTCTCTTCTGCTGATTCACTGCCCATGCTCTGTGCTGCTGTCACTTATTGAGATTAGGGACCGATGCACAATATACTGTATATACAGAATATAAATGTAACAATACAAGGCTGATTTGTAAATAATAATTATTAGCACATGGAAACTCTGAAACCAGTGCAGTTAGTATCAGAAATGAATAATCAGCCAAACCTAATTTTCTGCTTGGTAATTTACTACGACCCCTAAGCTTAGCTTCTCACAGAGCACACTGAACATGTGCAGAGTCACTGACACTTCTAACAGATTCCAGTACTATGACCCACTATGACAACTTTGAAGTACTAGATCATTACTACTATAGAGATGCTAAACCTTTAGGTGCAGTAAGTTATGTATATAAAATATGGCATTTCTAGACATATTCATTTTTAGGGTTTAGTTCTTCTTTAAACTGCCTTATACATATCATTAAATATTTTTTTTTTATATCTTTCACTTTCAGTCACTGTTTGTCATGTTTTGTGTGCACACTCACTGAGCACCTAACAGTAACAAGCGAAAAAAAAAAAAAATTAGTAGGTTCGTCCTGCAAAACAAAGTGTGGGAGTAAAACAAACAGCTTTGTCCATTCACTGGCTGGTGTAACCCGGCATGTATGTGTGCCCTTGGTTTGTGTGAGGGCATAGTGGCTTTTATGGACTGTAGCACTTAAAATGCAGGATTTTAATTTTCTACAATGGTTCTTATTATTAAAATTCATTTTATTTTACCCTGACATCACAACAATGGTCACAATGCAGCCTGATGGCCAATCGAGGAAGCACATGCGTGACCAACATGGAAACATCGCTGAAAATACTACACAGGACCTATCTGGTCCCGGCTCGACTATGCAAAATCTACCCTACATGCGAACCACACTGCTTCAGAGGATGCCAGGAGGAAGGCACTATGCTTCATATATGGTGGGAGTGCAATATTGTTTCTAAATACTGAGATACAGTATGCCACATACTATCTAAGATACTTCAAGTTACATTCCAAAAAGATCCTTTTGCCCTACTCTTAAAGGAGACATATCCTATAAAAATTATGAATGTACCCGTGAATTATACTCTTCTAGATATAGACGGATTGTGCTTTAAAAAGTTGTTTCTGACTGATTTATTGAGAAATTCCACAAAAACCTCACTAGCCCCGCCCATTTGTTCCACTTCCTGCTGGCTGAATTCTCTGGATGAGCTGGGGAGCCGGCGGCCCTCCGCACACTGCACTGTAGGATTGGAACCAATCAGCAGCTAGGCTGACCTGATAGGGAACTGAAGCCTGTCTGTGCTTGTGTGAGTGCAGGGCTGTGATTGGCTATCCCCCTCCTACTGTGCTTCTGGCAGGGACCATTAGGACACGCCCACTCTTCATTTCACACTGGACGGAGAAGAGATATGATCTATAGGGAGCTCCAATAAAGGGGCCATTTTTACAGAGAGGATTAATTTTTAGCACAAAGGGAAACCAGCACCATATATTATTCATAATTGCCTACAAAATGAGGGTTTTTCCCATTTATCCAATATGTCTCCTTTAAGTAAAAAACTAAGAAATTCACAAATTCAACCTATAGACTGTGCCTACATATACTCATGGTAGCGAGACTCATAATTGCAAGTAATTGGAAAAAACTTACCATCCCTCTGACAATGCTGAAAGCAAAGATAATCAACAAAGCAACCAATGAAAAACTGACATGAATGCTGCAAAATAACATGGAAGCATACAACAAGATCTGGCTCCCCTGACTAACATATGAAAATGACCCCTTGTTATTCTCAGCCTTACATGCCTAAAATGACCCCCAGTTTAAACCCAGGGACAAAATACCCTATCCACCACCAGCCCTCTCTTTCTTTTTACTGTTTTAACTTAAGACAACAAAACCCAGCCGCCGACCTTTATTTTATTTTATTTTACTTACTTTTTTTTTTCTTCTTTTCATAACTGTTGTTTCTATTTACTGGGACCAAAGTCCTTATTTTTGCTGTATTACAATGTTTGAAAAAGTTAATAAAACATTTCAGTTTAAAAAAAAAAAATCATTTTATTTTGTTTATAAGCGCAAATGATTATGTTTAAAAGCGCAATTTGGGCTGCTAGGATACGGATAAGATTAGTAATTACAGGAAGGCCATCTTCTATAGAGTCCATTTTAAATAACTCTTTTCTCTGTAGTAATAAACAGTACCTTGTACTTGATGGCAACTAAGCTTCATGCATTCACATTGGTGTCAAAATAATCCTATTGTTTTTTACATTTAAATATTGTTTTAAGATGATTTAAGGCTTCTGGACCCCAGGTCCCAAGCATTCTGGATATTACATTCTATAAATGTACTATATTTTTTATAGACATTTGCAAAATTGAGGGGCATAGTTTGCCTTTTTTTAAAAGTTGAAAAGGGCAGAAAGGGCTCGTGTTTACACAGCAGATAACAGATAAGCTCCATAGAATACATTTAATTTAGTTTCAACAGAAAGATAAACAGGGGTCAAAAGCCATTCATGGCTCTCTACAGGAAAATAAAATGTAAAACTTTCTCACATAAATGATGACATTTGTTGCCAAGAAAGTTTATTTGTAGGTGCTGCATCAACAGACACAAACGTTAAATGTAAAAAACCATTTATATATTTTCACTTTATGACGTTACTGGTCGTTTATCAAACAAAAGAACTATCAGCGTTACAATAATATTAACTGGGAATGTATTATTTATTTTCTCTGAAAGCTTCAGATTTACTTGTGAAAAGAGCGAGTGCGTGCTTAGTCATAATAAACAAATAATGACTTGTTCTGAAGCTGCAGCAGCCCTGAACTTGTGTACACACTTAAGACTGAGATTTCTGGTTTCAAAAGGTGTAATCCCTTAAATGCCTGCAGAGGAAAATAGGAACTGAATGAGCCTTTCACATACAAGCATGGGGCACAGAAAGTCAGGCACCTGCTCAGCCGGACCTTGCATTTTGGTTGTGACGTAAGAAGTGGATCTTTTTATTGCTTATTGTAGTCAGTATTTCACAGGCATATGCCACTGCAAAGTAAATAGCCACTACATGCAGACAATGCTTTTCCCTTTTTATTCATCATCTTACTTAAGGGCTCTGGCACACGGGGGGGTTTAGTCGCCCGCGGCAAAACTCCCTGTTCGTGGGCGACTTATCTCCCCGAGTTGCCTTCCCCCTGCCATCCCACCGGCGAACATGTAAGTCGCCGGCAGGATGGCAGACGCGGCGGGGCGATTTTGGGAAGTTTTGCCGCGGGCGACTAATCTCCCTGTGTGCCAGAGCCCTAAAGCTCGTAAAGGAAAAGAAAACTCAAAATCAATGTGGGATGACAATTTGCTATACTGCCATTTTTATCCCTGTAAAGCAAAGAAGAAGCAAAGAAGATGGTGGCACAGTGCTCTGCTGGAAAGTACACTAGGCTGTACATATTTTAAAATAAAAAAGTAAGTTTTTGTTACTGGGGAGGTGTGGGTGTCAAACAAGTTTGTAATCTCTCCCCACATAATTTAAAGTTTTCTTCTAAGGGGAACTCTGGCTTCTGAACCAAATTTTGTTGAAGAACCCCACACAACACAGAAACCCTTAATATACCTATCACTATAATGTGTTCCTTTAAAGGACAAGTCAACCCAAATTATAATTCTAAGCAACTTTGCAATATACATTCATTACAAATTGTACATTTTTTTTAATTATTTGTATATATAATTGCTATTAAAAGCAGTGTTTGTCTGTCCTTTTCTATTCTCTGCCCTGGTGGCTCTGAAAAGTCAGCACATTAACAGAACTATCTTGCTGGAGGAGACTGACCTTTGCAACATTGTTTAAAAAGAAAAAAACAGGAGTTCAGCAAATGCTGCTTTCAACAGCAATTACATTTACAAATAACTTTAAAAGCACTTAATTAATAAATTCATATCGGAAAGTTGCTTAGAATTATGTTTTCTTTTATTAGGCAAAAACTAATTTTTGGGGTTGACATGTTCTTTAAAAAGTATGAATAAATACCATTTTTATAAGCTGAAATAAAGCTGCAAGACAGGTTTTCTCTTCCTGGCAGGGGAGGAGGGACTAAAACATTGATGTTACAAATTATAACAAGTTCCCCACAGCTTACAGACAGCATGCAGGAACTATATAACCCACAAGTGAATAAGTGATGTTCCTTTCCTTATTGACATCACGTGTGCAAGGGATTGTGGGGTTTGGAAAATGCATTCTGAAGGCAGGCTGAGGACAGTCGACTACTGTTACATTTTTTTTGAGTCTCAAAGTAGTCTCCTAGATCAGCAGGAGAACATGGGGCCAGGCTTGGGTAACTGTTCCAAACCATTTTATTACATTGAAAATCATGAAAAGGCTGCATTTTTTTTAAGTAATGTATATTGCAAAGTTGCTTGAAATTATGTTTACTTTTCAAAAAGCTAAAGTTGTGTTTGGGTGAAGTTCCCCTTTAATACAGTAGTAATGCACATAATTCCTAGCATATTTATTGCTATAATCATTGCAAAGAATAATATTCCCTATGCTATGACATATTAAAAAAAGGATGTGAATTCTGAAAACTGAATTATTGTCCCTTATGTATTTTACTGTACAGTTTTGCCCTATATAATAATGAGCATTTCTGTCAGTGGTAAAGCATTGTCAGTAGATTGCAAACATACTGCATCTCTTGTTACAGGAGTAAAACTGTAAATCAGACATCTTAACACTGTTTCTCATAATCATGCCAGGTTTCTAACTTGTAGAATTAAATACTTGAAAATAAGTGCTCGTTCATCCAGAAATTCCAACTTAAATATAATGGCATCAATGGCACACATAAGAGCAATTATTTAAAGCAATTACATGGGTATTTGTCCAAAAAAAAAGTTCATATATATTTCTAGATTTGTTTTGTATTTAACACTGGGCTAGACCATTTACGTGTGTAGGGTTTCCTGTTCTACATTTAACTTCCAGCTTAATTGAAAAATATTTTTTACAAAAACAAGCAGAATTTTTTTTCAATTTAAAATACCCTTACAACAAATTTTGGAGATGTCAATAACCCAACCAACGTATAATTAAAAGTGTCTAAACATCTAACATCTAAATGATTAAATCCCAAAGAAGTTTTGCACATAATGTGAATCAGATTTCCTTCTGGAATTCTATTGTCAGTAGCAAGATGGTTGCACCTATTAAAGCGTGGAAGTTTAAGGAGCTCGTGTTTTCAAAGCCGATGGAAATGTGTAATTCTAATCTTTGTTAGCAATAAAAAGGATTATTTTACAGGCAGGTAAAACAAATGGCATTAATCAGCTCAGGCATCTGACTTTCATTAAAAGGTTAATCTGTTTCTAAACGCAGCCCAAAAGGTGCCGAAAGTAATGCCTCTATTCCTTGGTATTATGTCTTGATTTTGTATCAAGGACTGTATCTCATACACAGAAACACACTACACTATGGCGACTTCTAATTCAGTCCAGCAAACACCTGTAGCTCTAGGGAGCAAGATAATCAGATTTGTAATAGTTTACAGTTATACTGAAAGTATCTTATACTGAAATTATAAGGTTATGTTACTGAGCTTTTTGTGCTGCAATAGGTTTTATGATCTAGACTCAAACTCAAATATACGGTATATCTTGCATTTTTAATTCCACTATTATGTTTAAAAAAAAAAAGGTATGACTGCTACTATTTTTTTTATAGAGTCTGCTTTCTGTAGAAACAAATCAGAGCTATGTGTGTACAGTATACGGGGCCCACTAAATCACCACCTTTGGTGGTACTGTCTATTTCACCCAATATCAAATTTATTATCTATAAGGTGCTGATCAAAAATTGCTGTGAGTATTGCCTACTAAATCAGCGGCTAAATGACAGGCTGGCGTGAATAAATTGTGTTGCAATCGCACTGAATATAATCAGTGGTGAAACTGAAGGGGGATCAGAGCCTATGCCTAGAGTTGACACCTTTTGCTGGTAGATGTTGTGAAGAAGGGGCTGGGCGTTGGCGTAATGGGAGGGGCTAGACTGTATAAGGGGGCAAATCTAAGATCTAGACAGGCTGGATCGAATGGCTGGTAATTAGTCAGCTCAGCTGGTAAAATACTGGCCAGGTGGCAACTAGTTATGCCTGAGAATGAGTCAACCTAGTTGAAGAGGACCCATAAGGTATGTCAGGGGAATAGACTACAGATTGTATGAACGGGCAATTGTGAGTAGTGCCTACAGGTTAAAGGGTTTAAAAAAAAAAAAAAGTGAATCAACCCTTATACCCCATCTATGTATATTATTATCAATTGTGAAATTTTGGCCAGGTGAGGAAACCAATCAGTTGCGGCGAAGAAGGTTTGACAATAAAGGATAAACAAATATCTGCATTTGATTGTTTGGCCTTTATATAATGGTGCTACGAGATGCTATCATACTAGATACTGTCAATAACAGTCCTCTGTGAACTATTAAGCACTTAAGGTAAAAAGAATAACATTATTCAAGACACAGTCACTTTAGTTAACATTATAGGGCCGAAGAAATGTGGAATGAGGAAAGAAATACAGTGACAGAACTGACCAAAACCCAGTGTTTTATATACAAAGCTGAATTCTAAACACAAATAACGTTAAGCCTACAATATTTGAAATTGGCTGTTACACTTGCACAATGTAAATATTATTTTTAGATTTAAGGCATATAATCTGACTCTCAAATGTGCCAAACAAAAAAACAGTTGTGAGTGTGCACTGGAATAGAAGATCTATAAAGGCTGTAAAAGGGACTTTAAATAAAAAATTTAAGAAATGCCTTTAACAAACAAAAAAAGCTAAATGTTACCAATTTTGTATCATTGATAATTATGCTTAAAGTTATTTTGTCCTTACGTTCAAGCAGGTCATAAAATAAGTGCAAAGGGCAATTAAAATGAGCAATTTCTAGTGAGCAATAGTTTATATGCCATTCTTCATCTTGTGAAATGTTACGGTTTTTATTACATTCTCTCTCATCCTGATTTCTTTCTTAGACAAATATCAGCTTGACCCTGTATGAATTGATTTAAATTGTATAGTTCCAATCCACAGCAAACGCTTGTCTGCATATAATTCTTCTATAATAGGAAATGAAGCATATTTAAACGAAAAGTGCAGACGTGTTTTGTCAGGAACCCCCTAAGGTTCTTCTGTCAGCAGCTTTAATCACTTGCTTACTATTTCATTTAGTGAAATGGTCTGTTTATAGTAGTGACGCAGTATTACTATCCTTCTTGCAAAGTAAGCATACCTCAACACTCAAGAAACATAAATTAGGGGCAGTATTTTCTGAAACCCTGAATAGTCAGATTTTATTATAGAAAAAAAAGCAAACATTCACCAAAAAACATGGCAAGTAAAAGCTGGTGAGGCTGTATAGAAGTCTATAGGAATATTCTCTAACAGCTTAATTTATTTATTTTACCAGTTTAATGGGAAAACAACAACATACATTTAAAAAAATTCCTATTATAAATCAAAGTGGCTCCAGACGTGGCCAATGGATGGACAAGTGACACCGCATGGGATATTTTCCAGCCTCAGTGAAAATGAATAGAAAAATTTGATTTTCGCCAGTGTGCTTGTGGCTTAAAAAAATCCACAAAAGAAAGAGTTTTTTTTTCTCAAACGCAATTTTTTTTTTTATAAATCTCCCCTAAGCCATTTGCATTTAACAAGATCTTACTGTGTGAGCACTCAATAACACTATGTGCAACATAGCCAACACATTGATTTTGAAATCCACTTTAAATATTTAATCTTGGTCTCACCATTTCAGTCCAATTTATATTACCAAAACAATGTCTTAAATTACCCACACTATGGGGCTGACTTATCAAAGTCCGAATTTCGGACTTTTAAAAGTACTTATACTTTTGTATAAAATCCGAAAATTTCGGATTGCATCATGGTCGTAAGAAAATATTGTGGTATAATCCGAAAGTTCCGAAATTTTCGTATCCGAACAACCGTAAACAGCACAAAAAAACTTTCTGACTTCTAAACCTTCAGTGCATGATTTTGGAAGCCTTCCATAGGACTCAATGGCACTCTGCAGCACTAGCCTGGCCCAAGGAAAGTCTCCCATAGGGCTCAATGGCACTCTGCAGCACTAGCCTGGCCCAAGGAAAGTCTCCCATAGGGCTCAATGGCACTCTGCAGCTCCAACCCGGCCCAAGGAAAGTCTCCCATAGGGCTCAATTGCAGAAAATACACACAGTTCCAAAATTTATTTATTCATACTCATTCGGACTTTCATGAATGGGCCCATAAATCTAACAAGGCAAATGAAACCTGTGGGCTTTGTGCTTTCAAAATAAAAGAACTGCATTTACAATGCTATAAATTGAGCAAAACCAGCACACCAAAAATAAATTCATGTATTGAATTAAAATTCAATACATAATTCCAGTCACTAAACAGTGACTGCAGTATTGGAATTGCTGAATCTTTAGCTCCAACAGTGCATTTTAGCAAATGGAAAAACACCATATACCTCTGCATGCTGTTTGTCACTTAGATGAATAGAAACAGCCTGTGCATTTTGGGGTTAAAAATGAGAGGTGGCACAGAGGGGTATGGGGAGCTTTTTCACAGGCTTAAACACATGTGCAATTGGTAAAACCTAATGTTACTTTATAGCACTATATTTTACATAATGCAATTGTTAGGGGTTTTGTTCAGTCATATCCAAGTATGTAATGAAAAGGAAAGGAACAGCAGTTTGCAAATGTTGATAATTTTAAATGTGATGATTTGCCTTTTCTCTTATTTTCCATACAACAAACTGAGTGACAAATGCTCTTGCTTAAACTAAGCGTTAATAGTACTATTTAATGAGGCATGTAATAAAAATGTGTTCATAAAAATGAGCAATGTCCAGCACAGATACACCTTGCATGGGAAGCAAACTGACACAACAATGGGCAACCAAATTGCCATCTGTGAGTGCGCTGCTTTATACTAAGATCTTTAAATACATCCCACATATCCTCTTACCTGAGATGTTTGCAACAGTCTTCTTCATCCCAGCAAGTTTTCTACTTGGTTTTTCACCTCTTTCTGGTGGAAAGCCGCCTGTGGAAAAATATAATTTTAGTACTTTATACAATATATGATACCAAAACCAATAGATCAGCAGCCAGCTATTTTACAGGTGTGTTGTATGCACATCAGGAATTTTGTCTGCACACCACAACACAGCTTTTGCAGAGTCCCACCACAAATCGGATTTCCCTAGAACAGGTTAATTAAACATACTCCTTCCTAAAACTTTCCTTCTCGTGGCCTTGCTTTCCATATGCACTCCAAATGTATTGCACATGCAAGGATTCTCTAGGAAAAGTCAGCTGTACCCAGGGCAGACAAGAATTTCACTGTCAAATCATCCATTATTAGAGCTGGTTTTATCGTCTAACGTTGCTTCAAGAAGCATGCTTTAACCCAGGAAAACATGTCGGCATAACCGGGAGTACCATAACATTTAAGAGGAGCAACACTAATGAAAAGTTTGTGTCCCCTTTAAGCTTATCCTGTTGGTCACATAAAGCATAAGGAGTCCTAGTATTTTGGCCTTCCCACCATCTATACTAACACACTACAAAGTACAGCTATAATATCAGCATCATAAAACCTATTTTTATCTTTTATGTCACTGAACTATAACATTAATTAATGTTAACTTAAACAGGCAAATTTATCAGCATTCAAATTCTAGTTTTTAACGCAATTTGAAGCTTTTTGAAACAAATTTGAATTAAGGTTTAGGAAACTCAAATTTCTGAGATTTATTAAGCGCAAGAAACTTGAAATACTCCAGTTTAAAAATTCAGCTTCTATAAACTGACAAGATTGAGTAGAAGAAGTCAACTGGAGTTGTCCAAGTAAAATTCACCCAATTTTGCAGCGTTTTGAGTTTTTTTCAAGAGTTTGAGTTTAGTGAGTTTTCAAGTGTTTTTTTTTTTTTTTTTAAATTAAAAAAAAAATCACAAATTTGACTAGGTCTTTGCCTGTGTGTTAACAAATATATGTAGGGGATAGAAAGGGAGAAGGGCATGAAAAATGAAATTGAGAAACTGGAACTGTAGAGGGAAAGAATGAAACAGAAAAGGTGAAAAACTCAAAGGTGAGAGTAAAGAAAGGGAGAGATGACTGTGCGTAAAATAAAACAGGAAAGGAGAGAGTGAGACAAATGTGCATGAGGGGGGAGTAAAACGGGAGTGGGAGACGAGAGAGGGAGAAAGTAAAAAAAAAAAGAAATAATACGGATAGAGACAGGACAGGAGAGAGCTAGATCGTGAGAATAAAGACTGTGAGGACAGTTGAAGAAATGAAGTATAAAGTGTAGAGGAAACAAAGCAGAAGGGAAAGTGGCAGAAATTAGGCTAAAAGACAGCAATTGAATGAGACAGAGACAGACTGCAGGGAGAGAGCACACAAGCGGAAAGCGTAAGATAGTGGCAAAAAGTGAAAAGAGAGACAAAATCTTAGCTAAGGGGATCTTGTGAAACTGGTCATTTTTAGTCATTTGGCAATGTCTACATACTCTCAGATATTATTAACAAAAAAATCCACACTGATTCCTTGTGCAGTCATGTGTCCCAGAAATGGGTGAGAAACATGCCGTGGCTGATATGCTGTTTGCTCAGCTATGGTTACTATGCATTAATCATCCCAGTGCAGAAGCAGAGTGTAACGTAGTTTTAGTCATAGTGCAATAGAGGTCTCTTTAGAATAATGCTAAAAAGATAATTATATTCATGCTTTTACTCAGGAGATCTGAGCGCAACGGGATCTCCTGAGAGTCTCTGTCTTCCAAATGAGCTCATTAAGACTTCGATCTCCAAATCAGCCCTTAATACATTCTCACAAGCTTATGGGCTGCATTTTAGTTTGACATAAACATCATTGTAACACCCATGCAGTCGTACTGCTGAGCCAAACATTACTGAAATTTATCTCTTCGGTTCACTGGAAGAAAATAAACCATTGTTTGGAATCCATAGTAAGCATTGAATAATAGATTGTGTAATACACTTTAAACTCTCCAATGCTGGGATGCTGCAGCTTTTAACTCTGTATGCTTATATTAAAGGGGTTGTTCACCTTATTTTATTTATTTATTTTTGTAATTTAGCTACTTGCTACAAGCATTTTGGAATTTCAGCAGCTATTGCTAGGGTCTTCTTTACCTTAGCAGTCAAGCAGTGGCTTAAGTCAAAGACCAGAATATGAAGAGGGACTAAACATAAAGATAAATAAAAAATAATAAAAAGTAACACAAAATTGTAAGTTCACAGAGCAATAGGTTTTTGGCTACTGAGGTCAGCGACTCCCATTCAAAAGCTGGAAAAATGAAGAAGAGAAAGGAAAAAATTTAAAGAGTCTAAAAAATAAATAATGAAGACCAATTGCAAAGTTGCTAGGAAAGGTCATTCTATAATGCACTTAAAATTAACATAAAGGTGAACCACCCCTTTAACAGGGGCATTAAATAACTCTTAAAAGCCATTTCAGTAGTAGTTCTAAACCTGTGCTGATGCAATTGTGCATGTTTTCCCCTAAAAGTCACCTTATAAATAACATTGCTGCAGCAGACCGTACATTACACTGTCATCAGGAAGCTACAGCTCAGGGCTGTGCCGAGAACACGAGACACTATAAATTTACACCAGACTTAGTGATCAAAGCCACAAACATTTTACAGTAAAACGAAATGTTATTACCGTCTACCTGGCAGCTGTGGAGTTTGGGGCTTCAGCTTACTTTCATGCACTAATAATCCTTGGGACAAACAACATTTTGTAGCTCAGCTGCAGCAAGAACAGCAAACACAAGAAAGAGGCACAGTAAAAAAAAAATAATAAAATGTATCAAAGATAAGCAAAACCCTTTGCTGATGATTAGGTCAATGTTTTTCCAGTGACTAAGAGTGAAATAAGAGAGATGTCAGAAAAGGCAGAGGAACAATGCTGGCTTCTAGGCGTTTTGTGAACCACAGCTAATGGAATCATCGCACAGTAATAATTTCTTTAAAGGATAAGCTAGCAGATTCCACCTACTTGCATCCCACTTAAATCAGACATATTTCTGCTCATTGACATATTTTTTAGTATCAAATTGGCGCTCCAAGCAAAAAAAAAAAAAAAATAAGTTTCAATTTTCACTGAACGTCAAGGGCCCTTTATGTATTTTTAATTTCACATTTCTGTACACACACTCATATATATATATATATATATATATATATATATAGATACAGTACATACATAAAGATATATCATTTATATACAGCCAAACACACACACAATAGCATGTGGCTCATAATTATAATTCTCAAATGCCCCGATGCCAATTCAATCCAGTATGCAAGACTCTTAGAGCCGGATTATGGGCAATAAGAGCCTAGAGCTGAACACAATAATGGGCCTATTCACTGCATGATTTAACCGTTAAATAGGAAACTGACTCAGGGGTATTGCAGCTATTATGTTAGTTAGACAATGCTTGCCCTCAGACTAAAGTTTAACTGGCTGTATAGGTTAGTGATCGGTCCCATAGGGGTACACGTCCAAGAGAAATTGCAGCATATAAGTGGATATGCAGCAGAAATTACCAAAAAAACAGAATGCATCCATATTTACATGAATTGTTGTTTTCATAATGGTAGGAGAGGCTAGTTCCATGGTCCCTGTGCTAAGAAAAATGAGGTGTTAATGTTGAGCAAGGCACCAAATCTGAAGGGTCTATTTATTCACCTCTATCTGAGCCACAGTTAATTCAGGCCTGGAAACATTTCTGCTGAGCAGCACTTTTCTTTCAATGGAATTATTCTTATTGTCACCCTTAAAGTGCTGCTTCTCTGCCCAACCCCTTCTCTCAGTGTTCCTAATCGCTACCTTGTGTATAAAAGCTTGTGCCATACAGCCAATACATTATACAATATCAGCCCCACATCATGGTACAGAAATAAGTGTTACCCACTGGGCAGCAGACAATCTAATGTACATAAAATATAAACAGCATTTTCTACTTTTTAAAGGGTCTTGGATATGAGCCCTGTCTTAGGGCCATGGTAGATGGGGAGAGGAAACTTGAGAGGAAACCACGGCCCTTAGGAGCAGATTTATCAAAATGTGAGATCTAAGCTCACCACATAAAAATTCACCCAATTTTATATATTCCCATGGGATTTTAGAAGCGTATTTATCAAATGGTGAACTCTAACTTTCACCCACTGAATAAATAACTAAACTTCTAAAAAGTACAAAGGAATAAATAGAAAGGAAATGAGGGCTTTTCAGTAAGAAATCAGGACTGTGGGCTGAGCTGTTAAAATCAGGACTGTCCCACGAAAATCAAAAAAGTTGGGAGGTATGGAGAACCAAATTATGTAAAGAACCCAAGAACCCCTTTCCAGACAACTCCAGGTCTGAGCATTCTGCATAACAAGTCCCATACCTGTATACAGGTTTAATATGCTTGCTGGAAGGCTGAAACACTCAGGCCTGGATTTGTGGTGAGGCCCGGGCCTAGGGTGGCCACCCAGTCGCACCTAAACTTTGTTCACATACGGAGCACTGGGGACGGGATGCGCTGAAGTTTTCTGCCCCCTCCTCCTGTCCCCAGTGCTCCGTATGTGAGTTAAATGGATGTGCATGCGTGCAATCCTGAGGGGGAAAGGGCCGCTAATTACTGTGGCCTCTGGCGTTGGAAGGAGTTCTTATTTGGGGCCTGGTAGGTATGCTGAGTATAGCATTCACCAAGACCTGCTGATCATAGCTAACACCCAATTCTCACCTTTTCTAGAACATGACTACCTAACTAATGCATGAAAACATTATTGTTAAAACATCGAACACTGCTTTCACAAATAAATATATAGCAAGAATAAGCATATTGCTGTGTTTTAAGGATTTTTGGACTATGGCTGAAGATCTACTGCCAAACCTAAACAGCAGGAGGTTTTGCCCAAAAATTTGCCCAGTTCCCATTTAAAATTTCGAAGCTTTTGGTGTTTCCAGCATCGCTCTGACCAAAATGTGAATATTATATTAAGTGACACATCCAAAATTTTGGCCCACACTTTACCAAGCCCTTTA